>NC_081411.1:253452137-253535109 GCF_030272615.1 Cryptomeria japonica
AAACAAATATATCTCCCCTTTAGAGGATGGGGCTGGTTGGCAATGGATCGAGAATGAAGATGAGGATATCCCGGTAAGGGATAAACAAAAACTTATGGCAATTCGTAAATCAAGGAACATTGTCTTAGGTCAGAATGAGGACAAGCTCATCTAGGATGGCTCCCTAAGAGGAGAATACAACTCCAAGGATGGGTTCTCTCTCATCTCCAAATCATTTTTAAGACCTATGATTGAGCTTCCCTTGAATCTTTGCTGGGATAAATACTGTCTGCCTAAGGCAGGTATCTTCTACTAGCTTGTGGTTCAGAACAAGCTCCTAACTGCGGAAAAATTTAGAAGAATGACGTATGAGGGCCCTTGTAGATGTCCTCTTTGCGAGCTAGATGAGGAAGACACCAATCATATCCTCCTTAACTGACCCTATGCTCACAAATGTTGGATCTGGTTCACCAACAAACTTCATTGGTCTACATCCTTCCCCCACACCATCTTTGGAATGCTGAAGGCATGGCCTCTCCTTAGGTGTGGTTGTCTCTTTGAAGGTCTATGGATAGCTCTTCCTTCTTCCATTATGTGGGAACTATGGAAGGAGAGAAATAGGTGTCTCTTTAAGAATGAAAAACTAGAGGTTCCTAGAATCATTAATAGGATAGAGTCAGCTATCACTAAGCTCTTGAACAATCGACTGTCATCAGGCACATTGAAGAATGCCTCAATCACTCATTGGGATGAAAAGATGAAAAGATGTTGGGAAGGCTTGTCCTTTCCTCCCTTTGTAGGAGAGGGTCCTATTGCAAGTCTTCATTCAAGGGATGCATGTAGATGGAAGCCCCTAGGCAAAGGCTAGGTGAAGCTAAACTTTGATGGGGCTTCCCGTGGCAACCTTGGGCAAGCAGGGATAGGATGTGTTGTTCATAATTGGGACGGAAAGGAACTTGCAACCCTCGCCTCTCCGGTTGGCATCAACACCAACAATTGGGCGGAACTTATGGCCCTGGTGGAGGGCCTGCATTTATGTAGGAAACTAGGAGTCAAGAACTTGGAAATTGAAGGAGATTCAGCTATAATTGTCAATGCTTTAGGAAAGGTAGTATGCCTAATTGGAGACTAAATACTTTGTTGTCAAAAGCTCTTGACTTATGCAAATATTTTGATAGGTTCACAGTCAATCATATTTATAGGGAGGGAAATAAAAGAGCAGATGAGTTGGCCAACTCAGGAGCCGATGGCATCAATCTCCTATCTGTGCCACCTTAAGGCAAACCCCTCTTTGATTTTTTGTGTCCTAAGTGATTGTTAGCATGTTTCTCCTTTCATCCCCTTATGTTTCTCTTGCCAAGACTCTATTTTAACCCCCTCATTTTCTCCTCTTCCTGCCCCTACATTTTTGAATAGATACTCAGACAAACATTCAGTTTAAATATGCCCATATATCTAGTCTCCCAGACTTTAACTCAGGTAGTTAGGCTCAACCCATTATCAGATATAATCATTAAAACACAAATCTCAATCATATATTTTTAGTCCTCTCCTTCATACCCATTTAGTCTTCCATCCTTTAGCCCAAGGAGAGGCCCCTCGTATATACTTATCTAGGTTTTATATAACCCTCACCTTGATTTAGTCATCCATCCTCATATTCAGCCTCTCATCAACATATATATATATATATATATATATGCAGGCTTATCCCACTTTCTTGCAGCCCAGGATCCTTCATGGATTATCTGGGACTTATCCATCTCTTCATTTACCTGAAGGTATATATGCCTTTTCCCATTTTCATAATTTTTTAGAGTCAAACTCTTCAATGGTATCACTTTATCTCCCTTCAAAATGTCATGTTTCATCGAAGTTACGTTTGTTTTGATGAAACCATCGTTTCCATCAATGAGCCTTGTGGTTTCATTGATCTCCTCATTTTCACCGAAACTTTTACCTCTCGTGTTCGTCATTGTAATGCTCCATCGGTTCATCGAAACCCTATTTTTTGCTTTGGCATCGATGAAATTCATTATGTCGATGAAAGATTAATATCTTCCTTTGACCTTTTGTTTTTACCAATGGCATGTCTTCGAAACAACAGGTGTACCATTTCAGTAAAATTAGACATTTTGGTGATAGGTTAGTGTGCACCTTTGTTTCATTGATGTTACCTTTGTTTCAATGAAACCATTGTTACTGTAAATGAGCTTTGTGGTCTCATCGATCTCTTTATTTTTATCAAAAGCTTTACCTTACATGTCCGTTTTGATGTAATCCTCCTTCGGTTCATCGTAACCCTGTTATTCGATAGGAATCCCAACCATCTTATCGATCTTTAAGTTTATTGATAATGGTTCCTCATTATCCAGCTTTTGCATTTGCATCGATGAAATTCCTTATGTCAGTGGAAGAATAATATCTTCCCTCAGCTTTTTGTTTTTACCGATGGTATGTTTTCAATGAAAAAACTCTTATGTTTTATCGACCTTTTGTCTTTCGAAGGAACTATCACTGTCGGTCAATAACTTTAGTATCTCTTTGACACCATTCTTCTCTCAAAAAATCCTATTGATGAAACCTTCCCCAGTTTCTTTGATCTCATTGTTTCGGTAGAACTTTCTCCTTCGGTGAATTCTTTACATGTCCTACCAATACCGTAGTTTCTTCGACAACCTTGCTTCATCGATGAAACCTCCGTTGGTTTCTTCAACATACCCTCTATTGATGAAAATAGTTATGTTGATAAGTCCCTTTTGAAGTTCATCGAGGCCTAAGTCCCCTCGTTAAATCATCTCATCAATGAAACATCAATAGGTTTCTTTGATACAACATGTGTACCATTTTGGTAAATCTAGTCATTCCGATGAGAGGTTAGTGTGTACCTCTGTTTCATTGATGTTACCTTCGTTTCGATGAAACCATCATTATCGTCAATAAGCTTTGCGGTTTCATTGATCTCCTTATATTCATCGTAAGCTTTTCCTTATGTGTTCGTGTCGATGTAATCCTCCATCGGTTCATCGAAACCCTATTTTCGATAGAAATGCACAACCATCTTATCGATCCTTATGTTTATTGATATAGGCTCCTCATTATACAGCTTCTGCATTGGCATCGATGAAATTCCTTATGTCGATGAAAGAATAATATCTCCCTTCGACTATGTTTATTTTACCGATGCCATGTTTTTGATGAAATATCTCTTATGTTTTACCAACCTTTTGTCTTTCGATGAAACTATCATTGTCTCTCAATAACTATAGTATCTCTTCGACACCCTTCTTCTCTCAAAATTCCTATTGATGAAACCTTCCCCAGTTTCCTCTATCTCATTGTTTCGGTAGAACTATCCCCTTCAGTGAAATCTTTATATGTCCTACCAATTTTGCAATTTCTTCGACAACCTTGCTTCATCGATGAAACCTCCTTTGGTTTCTTCGACATACCTCTATCGATGGAAATAGTGCTTCTGATTAGTCCCTTTTGAAGTTCATCAAGGCCTAAGTGCTCCTGATAAATCATTTTCTATTTACATCTCTCTGTGTGAGGTTTCAATTAACAGTTCCAATAGCTATGGAATTATCCTTGTATGGAAGACAATTTTTTTATTAAATATTATTAACAAGCTTGGCAAGTGTTTTCAAAACTAACCTTACAAGAGGAGTGAGGCCATCTTTAACAAGTGAAAGGATGACAGCTATGCTAAATAGGCTACAAATAACATGCAACCAATGGTCAAACTCAGGGTACAAGGAGATCAATGATAATTGTAAATGGTAATAAGGGCTTGTAAGGGAAAGAAAATATCTTCCCATATGTTCACCCTCAACCAGGGGGGCTACTATATTCTTCAAAATTTGTTTATATTTGTAATAACTGTAGAAACTTTCTGGACTACGGTCTCGGGCAAGATCGGAGGTTTTCTTGCCTCCACTCTTTCCTATCGGTGCCCGCATGAGTGGAGTGTTGTAAGCTTTAAATTATGATTAATAAAAATTCTTGGCTTCGGCCTCTTACCGATCAAAAAAAAAAAAAAATTAATTAAAGTAAATTGTATGTGAGTGGAAGTTACAAATAAATAAATAAAATAAATAATGGGCATGTTAGGGAGTTACATTTTTGAAAGGATATTTTATTTTGGGTTGTTTTTCTTTTTGGAAGCAAGAAGCTTTGTCGTGAATTTTCCTTTGCTCTGCAAATTTGTGTTCTTTGGTTTTTTAGGGGTTTTAAAAAAAAATTGGGGATATTTCTGACTCTTGGAAAATGAAATTTTGGGAAGTGATTATGAAGGATTAGCTTGTAAAATTTTAGTTTGGAGCCTGCATATTTTGCTTCTCGACCATTTTCTTTCCGAAAAACAAAAAAGGTATGCAATCTGGTTATTCCTCTTGCATGTTTAAAAGAAATTTGGGATAGTTATCAGGAATGTAGGACTCTCTTATTTCCGGATTTTGTGGTTAAGATCTCTATAAAATTGATCTCTATTTGTTTCTTATCATTTAAAATCTAGAGAAGATTGGATTCATCAGTAAAATTTTGGAATAATTGAATTCATATTTTTAGGAAATCTATTTTATCTATGTTAATAAATTGTATTGTAACTCTTTCTTTATACACACACACACACACACACACACACACACACATATATATACATATACATATATATACATACATATATATATATATATATACATATATATATACATATATATGTATATACATATATTTGTATATATGTATATGTATATATATAGATATATATCTATATATATACATATACATACTTATGTATGTATATACATATATATACATATACATATACATATATATACATATATATAAATAGATATATATACATATATACATATATATATACATATATAAAAATATACATACATACATACATACATACATACATACATACATACATACATACATATCGATATGTATGTTATAATCAAAATGTCTTCTATTATCAGAATGACTATTTTTATCAAATGTCTGTTTCATCGTAGTATTTTACCTGTATTGTTGTGGCTTTGTTGACTATTGGTGGGAGTGGGGAGGCTCAACCCTAACTGTGGGGGAGCCAATTGACTGTGGGGGAGCCAATTCCCAAGCAGTGGGTTGGCTCTCCCCACAGCCATGGGGGAGCCTTCTCCCACAGTAGTGCAAGCATGTTCTCTCCCACCCCCTCCTTCCCGTATTCCCCTGCAACGGTCGTTGTGCTACGTTTGGGTTTGCAATAAATTATATTGTGTGCTATGCAATAAATACAATATTTGCTCGGTCAATATGTTTATCGATTTCAATTTAATTTGTGTATATGATTATATATATATATATATATATATTTATTTATTTATTTATTTATTTGTGTGTATACTCATATACAAAGGGTTTTAATATGTATGTCTCTTAGTTATTGAAATTTAACAATTTTCAGTAACTATGATTAAAACTAGTTTTGTATATTGACTATTCATACATAGATACATATATACATACATAGATACATATATACATATATACATACATATATACATATATACATATATACACATATATGTATATGCATATGCATGTATATATATATACACAAAATATTCTCATTTAGATTTTGTTTTAATATAAGTTATAATATGATTGTATAATTTAATCTTGAGCTCTAAATTATTTCTTATTGTAATTGAATCAGTCATGAATAGTGAAATTGGTAGAAAAGTATTTAGTTTCATTAAGGTTTGATCTTTGAATAGTTAGTTTTTTTGATTAATGAGAAAACGTATAAACTCTAATGTTTGGGTTTTGAAATTTTGGGAACATGATGTTAAAATTGAATTAATGAAGCTATATCCATAGGTGTTATCTTGAACACCTTGGTTTTATTTAATATAATTTCTCTTGTTACATTTGGCTTTACGAGACCATGGTATTAGTCTGTATTATCCATCGTAAATGAGTACTTGATTATATTGATTTAGATGTAGTTAGTTTCCAGAGGCTTGGTCAGTTTAAGAGTTTCTTTTGTACAAGTTTTCTCTTTTTCCTTGAATTATATAAGATTGGCATCGTGAAAGACTACCTTGTTAGCCGAGTCCTCATTGTTGGTCATTAATGTACTATTTTCTCTTGATATTGGATTCAGTGGATTTTTGCATGATAAATGACCATTCCTAGCCTATTGATGTTATCTCCTTTTTAAGAATCTTATCTAGTATGTGAACTAAGCCATGCCTTGGTGGAAATCATGTCTCCTTGTGTTTAGATATCATGGCCTTGAGTTTATTTTGAATCCTAGGTGCAAGTAGGGGGAGTGGCTTCTATTGGGTTTACCTTAGGCAACAAATTTACTATGACACTCTTCTAAAGAAGTAAAAATCCAATAAGCAAAGCTAAAATTGACATGGTGTAAAAAATGGCTAAGCATGGGAAATAAGAAGGCATGAAATCTCTTGTAATAGTCTTCTAGCGAAACATATCTTGTAAGAACTTGAGCGATCTTAACATTAACACTAGGGAGGTCTTCATGAAAAACTATTCTATAGATGTTTAACTTTCTCCCCTACTTTCAGTGGTCTCCACACGGCCTGTTTGTAGTTGCCTTTAGGTTATTCTTCATTTAAACACCTTCATTTGAGATACGTGTTGCAATGGCATAGGTCTCAATTGAGACTTGGAAGGAGAGGTCGTTGAGTAGAACTACTCCATTCTTTAAGAAGTTTCTTTTTTCATCAAGAGAGATTCAAAAAATCCATGCATTGCCTCAATGTATGGGGCTAAATTGCCCTTCTCCAAAACCTCTCTAAGTTCATTATCACTTTTAAAAGTATCATAATCCTTTGGTTTGATTTGAAGTAGATCCCCACCCATGACTAGAAGATGAAAGTTTAAATCTAGAGCAGAAGTAAGGATGATAAAGCCTAGAGAAAGAGACAACATGAGTAGGTTCTAGTGCCCTGGGAAAAGAAAATGGACAAGCTACCTCAATGATGATAAGTAATCAATCTAGATCAAAAGAGAGGGCTCTTCCTTCCACATGAAAGTATCATTTTGTAGAGAAGCTAGGTTACGAAGAACATCTAAAAGCTAGCTACCTTCCTTATACACATATTTAGCTATGTGATTCTAGAAAGATGTGACACTTTTGCAGATGTCAACAATCATATCGTGGGATGGCTAGCTAGTTTTGGACCTATCATTCAATATATTAATCACATTCAGTAAATCACCTTCTATATTGATATTTTTTAAACCTTTATTTTTGGCAATTAGGATGCCATCATACACCATGACCACCTCAGTAAATGGCAATGTGTGCATAGCAAGTTTGGTGATTTATGAAAAGATCAATTTCCCTTTATGCTCCCTTAAAATGTCATGCACACAACCTACCCTAAGCTACCATGATATGAGCCATTGAAATTAAGTTTTAAATAGTTAGAAGCAGGGGTACCCACACATTATCATTGTATCATATCCTTCACCATCCTACAAATTTTGCTATGTTCAACTAATTTTTATTTTTGTTTTTCTTGAACGAGATGAAGATTAAAAAAGAAGTGAACTAGTGAGTTAATCAGATTATCAACAGTAATTGTAATTTAAAGACTTCTTTGTATTCGTGATCCAACAATTCCATTATTCATAACTAGTTGCTCCCATTCGGCCACCCTTAAACAACACACACTAAGGTACTTTGACTACTTATGTGGCAGTTGTGGGCCCAATTTTGTCACTAGCATTCCCGTTACCTTTTTGTTCCTGTTCAGATTGTATTCACGGTTAATTTCAAATCAAAACTATTCCCGCACATAAATCCGGTCAATACATTTGATCACATAAAACAAGACAAGAAAGGTATCTGAAGCAGAAGAGACACACAAATGGTTGCTGCAGCTATGACATTGGAGCTTTGGACACCCATCACATCAAATCATAATGGAATGAAAATGCTCTGGTACTCATTTGTACAAACTGTGGAAGCGTAGACAGGGCACGTGAAGCATGTGGCTTCCGTATTTTTCCATATTGAAGTGTTCTGAACTGATCTAGCACCTGTTTGTGGAGGGGTGATCAGAAGAATTTTTGAATTATATTATTTTTAGTTTAGTTTATCTATATGTTAGTATTTTGCAATTTTGAAGGTCTTAAGGGCATTTTTAGCCCTTGAAAGCAGAGCATAGCTAAAAGCTATCCTCATTCAAATTCGGGTCTACATCTCTTGGAGACCTTTCCAATGAGATCAACGGCTCGTGGTTCCGAGTCCCAAGCAGAAAGTTATGTCTAGTTGATGTTAGGATAAATTTTCATATAGTTTTTTTGAAAATTTCGTAGTTTTTAGATTTTATTATATAATAAACAAATGTGACTGTTGGGCTTTGATTCTCAAGAGGTCTCTATGACCCTTGGAATCTCATGAACTTCTATATGTTGGATTTTCAAATGAAATAGATTACTTTTTGGCTTGCTTCAATTCTATGATTTCTGGTTCTTGTAAACAGAATTTACAATACTGCAAATTCTCACTCGGGTGTTGTCATCCTAATCCATAATTTGGAACAATGGTATCAAAGCAAGTTCGCTCCTGTATGTCATATCACATGCGATCAACATATCAAATATTGGGCTTGGAAACAAGGAATCCTTCAGACTACCTTCCTTTGAGACGCACACAATCGCAGATGGCTAATTTGTAGATAAACGATGACATTAAAACATTAGTTGAAGATGCACTAGCAAAACAACGTGAAGAAATGATGGAGCAGTTCAAGCAAATGCTGGAAAGTAATGGGTCACAAGCAAACCCACCATTCACAGGGCATAAACCATTCAAGGTGCAAGTGAATTTCGATATACCCACATTCCAAGGAAAGATCGATGCAAATGCTATTGATGATTGGGTTTCAAAATTGAAAAGATATTTCTCTGTCAATCAATTTTCAAATGAAGAGAAGATAACTTTCTCTCTCCTAAAAGTTGAAAACCATGTGAAAGATTCGTGGGAAGCAAAGTTAGCATCCAAGGCAATAGAAAATGGCAGCACTTTTATTTTTTATCAGAAACCCACATGGGGAGTATTCATGGAGCACATAAAGGAAGAATATTTTCCTATTGACACATATGAATAGAAATATATGCAGTGGCAATTGCTTCAACAGAAGAAGGACCAAACTGTTCAGGAATATACTAATATGTTTCATGCCTTAACAGAAAAACTTGGCATTAGAGATTCTGAGAAGCACCGAGTTTTAAAATATCAGAGTGGACTCCATAGGTACATCCAAACTGAAATGGAATTCCTAAACATAGAGACTTTACCTAGTGCATATAAATTTGTTACAAAATTGAGGAGAAATTCAAACAGAAGGGAAGGAGAGATAATTTCACAAACAACAGATGGAAGAGTGAAGGTGGAAAAACTACATGGAAACAAATCTCTAAGGAAACCTCTCCCAACTCACCCACAAAAAAAACATGGAGTATGAAGAAGACACAAGAAAACGGTATGTGGTGTGAATTCCATAAGAGTCCCTCACATAATACAAAAGATTGCATAACCATCAAAAGCTTAATGATGGAGATGCATGAAGACAAGGCAGAATCTAAGGTGGCAGAAATATGCACAGAAGGAAATCACGAACAGTTCATTGAGGCTGATCCATATGCCACAGTAGCTACTACAAGGATATTGCCCCGGGAGGATGGGGAGAGATTGTTCCATTCACAAATGTGGGTCGGAGGAAAAGCTCTGCACTTTATTGTTGATAGTGGAAGTCAAAAGAACCTAATATCAGCAAAGACTGTGAAGAGACTGGATCTAAAAACAACAACCCACCTGCAACCCTATTCAATGGGGTGGGTTAGTCAAGGAAGAGATATCCAAGTGCACCAGCAGTGTCGCCTTTCATACTCCATAAAGCCTTTCAAAGATGAGGTAATTTGTGATGTGGCTCCCTTAGATGTTTGTGATGTTCTATTGGGACAACCATATATGTACCAGCGACATGGTGTTTATGAGTCCAAGCCTCGCAGCGTGACCATTAGACTACGTGAGCAGAAATACCAAATACCAGAGGTAAGCTCTGCATACACTACCTCTTTGATTAGTGCCAAGCAATGTAAGAGGCTGGTTGCCAAAACGGGAACATTCATTTTATTGATGATTCATTCTGAAGAGGAAAGGAAATCTGTTTATAATTCCCACACCATCACAAACACCACAACACTGCAAAAAAAATCAATTGATCAAATTTTGATGAAATATGACAATTTGTTTAAGTCACCAACTGGGGTACCTACACACTGCCAAGTGAGACATACTATTGATTTGATACCAGGAATTCCATTACCTAATGAACTAGTCTACCATAGGTCAGTATTAGAGAATAATGAGATTAAGAGGCAAATACAAGAATTGATTGAGAAGGGACATATTCATCCAAGTGCATCACTCTGTGGCAGCCCCATTGTTCTAGCAAAGAAAAAGGATGGAACTTGGAGACTTTGTACTGACTATAGGGCCTTGAATAAAATTTCAGTCAAAAATAGGTATCCACTTCCCTGGATAGATGACCTCTTGGACCAGCTTAGAGGGGCCCGATTCTTTACCAAAACTGATTTGAAATCAGGGTACCATCAAGTACCAATTGAATCAACAGATGTGTGGAAGACAACGTTCAAATCTAAAGAGGGATTGTTTGAATAGCTAGTGATGCCTTTCGGTCTAACAAATGCTCTAGCGACATTCATGAGAATGATGAATGATATACTTAGACCATTCATTGATTCCTTCGTGGTGGTATATCTTGATGACATACTCATCTTCAGCAGAACTTGGGAGGAACATTTGCAACATGTGGAAAAAATTCTCTCAACCTTACAAGAACATGGGCTTTATGCAAACAAAGAAAAGTGCTCCTTTGGTATGCAGAGTATCAGATACTTAGGATATGTTATTGACAGTGAGGGTGTGCATGTTGATCCAGAGAAGATATAGGTGATTAAGGACTGGCCATCTCCTAGAAATCTCACAGAGTTACGAAGTTTCCTCGGGTTAGCAAACTTTTATCGCAGGTTTGTGTTGGGATTTTTCCATATGTCTTGGCCTCTAAATCAGTCATTGAGGGGGGGCACACAAGAAAATTTTAAATGGACAAGTGCTCAACAAGAAGCATTCGAGGGGCTAAAATGAAGGTTATGTTCTGCACCAGTTTTATCTCTTCCTGACCTACAACAACCATTTGAAATACAAACAAATGCATCAAAATATGCTCTAGGGGTAGTCCTCATGCAACATGGTCATCCAGTTGCATATCACAGTCAAACCTTTTCTGATACAGTGTGTCGATATGCTACTTACGACAAGGAACTATATGCTATTGTTCAAGCCTGTAAGTAGTGGAAACATTACATTCTAGGTAAGGAGACTGTCATCCACACAGATGTATCACTCAAAACATCCCCACGCGTGGGATGAAAGTCTTCCATATGTTCAACATAGCTAGAACAAGACAATTCACAGTTCAACTGGCCACAGCCCATTTGAGGTTTGTCTTGGTTATCAGCCACTTGCACCCATGGACATTTCCATACCACTTATTCAACCTGATCTGGTTCCACATGTTGGTAAGCAGGAAGATAAGGCAGCCTAGTTCATCGATAGAATTCATCATTTACAACAACAAGTTCATGAAATTTTGGAACACACCAATAAGAAGTATAAGGAGAGACATGATGAGCATCATACTCCTCATAATTTTCAAGTCGGGGACAAGGTGTGGTTGCATATCCAGAAGGAACGATTGTAGGGTGCCAATAGGAAGCTTCGTCCTTTGCGTTATGGGCCATACACCATCATCAAGCAAGTTGGTGATAATGCTTTTGAGCTTAATTTACCTCCATTTGTGGGTCTTCATCCAATCTTCAATGTGGAACTCTTGAAGCCATATTTTCCTCCACTATTAGATGTTGCAAATGTGGCAGAACCAATCTCCACTACAGAATTGAATCTAAATGCAGCTACCCCATTCCAATGCGATCAAATTGTGCACACCATGGTGAAAACACTCAAACAATAGTAGATTTATGTAGCGTCCTAAAATTGCGACACTTGCAATTTCGACTGCATTTCGGTCTTCACGATGGCGACGCAACACGCAACCTGAATGGAGACCCCGAAACCTGATTATGACACTAAAAACTGCATTTTTCAAGCACCCTGGCCTGAACCTCCTTGCACCCTGCTGTCCCGGGAGGTGGGACCAGAGCGCCCAGTGCCCTGGTCCCTGGGTCCTATTTTGGGCCCGGTCTTTTTTGGACTTCGGGTCTTTATGTTTGCAAATTGGAAAATTGTCTTTCCTGGTCGGCCTAAGGTCGGGAAAATCAGTCTATCAGCCCTAATTGACAAGTATATAAATGACATATTCCTCTTTCATTCGATATGATGGAAAAAGCATGGAAATTATACTCAAGCATTCAAGCATTCAAGCATTCCTTCAAGCAATTGATCATTTCAAGTCTCCATTCAAGGCTAAGTGTTGCATTCAAGACAAGGATTCAACCATTGAAGAGGAGATCACTTACAACATACTACTACAACATACAACATGCAACATCTATACCTTCGCACATAAGGATACAAACATCCTTACAACAAGGTTGCAGGTACGCGGCTGAAATTGAAGATTTGGAATCCTTGTGCAGAGACGAACAGATCCCCCTTCATTTCGCGGATTTTTCGGAGGACCGTGGCGCTCGGGCGCCATCGTCCTGACAACTTTTGCTCAAATTTGTAGGACAGCGCTGTATCGACATTTTACTGCTAATTCCAGGTCCGCATCTTCATCCTATATCCCTATCTCAGTTTATAAGCAAATCTTTGTCACTTTCTATGCATTCCTAGCTTAATTCTTCTATGCACATTCTTTACAAAAGAGGGTAGCCTTGCTGTCTACACCCTTGAAACACATTTAGCATCCAATCTTGTGGGTTTCAACCCCTCTTTTGAATGTAAAGTCTCTCCCCTAAGTGAAAACCATCAACCCTAGTGAATCTCCCTTCTCTCTCCTTGGAGTTGGAAGAGGGGAGAGCAACTAGGGTTCGATCGCGATTTTCCGCTTTACAATTTACTTGTACAAAGTGGTTCGAATAGGGTAGATTGCTCAACAAGGAAAGTGGTTTACCAGAGAGCAGCTTCAAGACCGTTTTCCTCATCTCATTCAAAGTGTTGATGCAATGGGGCCCATTTCTTTCCAAGGGGGAAGTAATGATCAGAAGATTTTTTGAATTATATTTTTTTAGTTTAGTTTATCTATATGTTAGTATTTTGCAATTTTCAAGGTCTTAAGGGCATTTTTAGCCCTTGAAAGAAAACAAGAGCATAGCTAAAAGCTATCCTCTTTCAAATTCAGGTCTACATCTCTTGGAGACCTTTCCAATGAGATCAACGGCTCGTAGTTTTGAGTCCCGAGCAGAAAGTTATGTCTAGTTGAAGTTAGGATAAATTTTCATATAGTTTTTTGAAAATTTCATAGTTTTTAGATTTTATTATGTAATAAACAAATGTTTGGGCTTCGATTCTTAAGAGCTCTTGGTGACCCTTGGAATCTCATGAACTTCTATATGTTGGATTTTTGAACGAAATAGATTACTTTTTGGCTTGCTTCAATTCTATGATTTCTGGTTCTTGTAAACAGAATTTACAATATCGTAGGTTCTCACTCAGGTGTTGTCATCTAAATCCATAATTCAGATCAAGGGGGAAGGGCGGTTGAAGATGGAGGCTTCTGTTGCTGATTCTCACAGGGATTACACTGTCGAGGAAGCTCGCCAACATGGATGAATAAAGTGAATAAAACTCGAAGATCAAATATATGTTTTTATTTCGATGCTAGAGGATGAAATCTTAAAATATTTCTTTAATTTAAATTAGAAAATGATATAAAACTATTATCATTAAAAGTAGTTATTCTAAATTGAAAATTCATCATTTCTAATTTTCTTTCAAGATTAAAAAATTTATTTAAATTAAGTATATATATGTAGAGAGATATATTTAAAAAATGTTTTTTATTCAGTCTAAGAATAAATATAATTTGATATGTTTGAGAGAAATTGAAAAAAATAAATATATAAGTTAAAGATTGTTAAGAGTTATACATTAAAATAATCATAAATTTAAATAAAAAATTTCAGCTGAAATTTGTTTAATGAAAATATCTAATGAATTTTAAAAAATGTAATTCAACATGCTTAAGAAAATAAGAGTAGTTGTTAGTTGAATTTTTTAAGTTAAATCACTAGAGTATTTATTTAAGATTTCATAGAAAAGAATAAAGATAATAAGTTGTTGACAAAATAATTCAGTAGATGCTAGTGTAAGCAAGTAGTATAGTAATGAACTCTTATTCTGATGCTAGATGATCTTCAATATGAACCACCCTCAAGAGACACCCAAGAGAAACTAGGGTTAGAAGGAGCAAGCATAGTCTTACTTCCCTAAATCCAACACAATCTAGGCCACTTATGAGTCCAATGCTTTTCTCATTGATAAAAATCCTAGTGGACATCTCTATGGACATCTCCTAACTCCTTGATAGATGATTCTATATAGTCCTAGATAGAATCCACATGCCTTTTCTTATCAATAAAGATTCTTATATTTCTTTCTAGCCAAGCATTTCATACCAACAAAGCTAGAAAAAAATCCCAAATAAAATTATTGACTTGGGCCTCTTGATCTTCATATTCCAACATGCAAAAAGACATGGGACATCAGACCAAATAGCCCAATATAATCCCCATCTCTCCATACAACGACTTTATAATTGATAAGAGAAATTAAAATCCAATGTTCACAATATGCAAACTTTCTCATCACTTCAATAAAAATTCCCATGGTGTTCTATCATATGCTTTATTCATATCTAATTTAATGACCGTACCTTATTTTTTATTCAACTTGATCAAGTGGATGGTCTCTTGTGCCATTATAATACCACCTAGAATTTGTCCACTATTCAAAAATCCACTCTATTCTTCAAAAATAATATTCTCCAAATACCATTTTAGCTTAATAACCATCACCCTAGAAGACCTACATAAGGATAGAAGCTTATAATTTCATGATCATAAGGTAAAAGGAGTGAGGGGTCATGAAAGAGCTGCAACATAGGAAAAAAATGAAAGATGAAAAATAATAAAAGGTGAAACATACATAAAGGGCTAAGAGGACATGGAAAATTACCTAACAAGGCTGGGGATGAAAAGAAGGGAGAGTCAAAAAGAGATCAAGCACAAATTTTCCATAACTAAAATGAGTGTAAAACATGAGAAATAAAATTACTAATAATATGAGTCAATAGGCATCAACATGGAATAAATATATTTATAAATTTGCTAATAATTAAACTTGTAAATAAAGAAGAAGAATTATAAACACAAATAAGAAAAGCTAAATGTATTAGCAACTAGGATGCACTATAAAAAGTTGACAAAGGGTGACTTGGTAGATGAAAAATACTACACAATTAGACATAAAAATTGAGATAACTTGTATGGATAGAAAGGTTATTAAAATGGGAAGGATAACATTCTAATTTAGTTATTATGATGGTTCTTGTGAGAGTTGTGAAAGGAAAGAAACAAATAGGTATTCTAAGATTTGCAATCTAGATAAGGTGATGGACAAAAGGGAAAATACAATAAAATGAATTTATACAACAACAAAATTATGATATATAATAAAAAATACATATTAATATCAACATGTTAGAGCTTAAAAACATTTGATATATTTGTAAGTGATTTCCCCCAAGTTTTAGTTGCCTAAGTGTTTGTGGGGGTTTCTTTTTCTTGTCACCATTTCACCTTTTGTTTGGAACTTTTTCCTTTAAACTCAATTTTATTTTTATATTTACCTATTCTCAACCTTTTGTTGAATTTTCAAAACCTACATTGAAAGTTGACAATGTTTTCATAACCTTGTTAGAGTCTAAGGAAGGTTTCTAAAGTACTTTTTTTTATCAAAATTATCTTTTCCTATTGATGATTGGTGGTGGTTTCAAAACCAATGCAAATTGCCAACAAGGATCTCACAAAATTATTAAAGCCTAACATCCTTTTTCTAACCCCTTTATTCTTCAATAAAAGGGCAAATTTTTTTTTAAAGCCGAGTGTTGGTATTTTTTACATACCTATTGAAGTTTCATATAGTAGCTTCATCAAATTCTTAAAGAAATGGATTCTAAGTGCTCATCAACTTTTCTAGATGTTTCTTACAACCTTGTTAGTCTTTGACATGGTTCTTTGAGCCTCATTAAGGCTGAATGATTTTTTATAAAAAGGTTTTTATTGAGAGAATTATTTTATTTGATGTTGTTTCAAAGTATTTGGATGGTTTTGAAACTAATTTTATCCTTTGAAAAGGTTCACACAACCTTGTTGAGGAACAACAATGTTTTTACAACTTTTTTTAATAATGTAAGTGGATCAACTCAAGGATGCATGCATCAACAATTTTGAGTTTTTAAAAATGACTAGCAAGTGTTGATGGAGTTTTGGTAACCTATTTATTCACTGGTGAGAGGCAAAGTGAGATGAAGAAGAAGACTAAGTTACTCAATATGGATCTACATGTGCCATTGTGAGAGCTATATCGACATTCTAATTCAACCTCCAAAGCATATAGGAACCAAAATAATATGATCAAAATAAGATAGACCAATTGAGTCAACCAAAGACCAACACATCTAGCAACACAATACAACATAACTTCACTTGCCAATCAAATTAACACTAGAAATCTGAACTAGAAAACTACACAAACTATATGAACATGTCCTCGAAGGTGCAACACCTGAATCACCACAATAGAGAAATTTGGAGAATTATTTGTAACAATCCTAACAAACAACCTCATTGTCAACAATTGCCACAACCGACTATACATTGTTTGAACAATTGAAGACCTAAAAAACATGATAGTGTAACATCCGCAGAATGTAAATAGTATATGCAAACCTGCAAGCCATCATCATCAAGAATTGGATGAATGTAATGCATTCTTCTAGAAGGACATTAAATACTCTTTCCTGGATATTATAACTTTCATTTTGTAGCCTTCCATAAATACCTCATACCTACTATCACCAACAAATAACATAACAATGAATAAATACTCTTATTTGAACCATATACAACATCCACACAACTGAACAAGTTTGACATCAATGACAACACAACAACACAACTCAAGTTTCCAACAATCCCCCCCTTTGTCATTGATGACAACACTTGTACCGCCAACCAACAACTACATGCAACACTTGTATGCTGCAACTATATCTTTATTACTTGCAATTTTTTAGAAAAAGATAGAATAAATATCAACAATCAAAAGAATACTAAAAATTTGGAGAAATAAAGAATAGAATAAGGATGTAGAATTCCTTATAAATGAATAAGAAATGTGATCTCAAAATAGTTCACACACCTTGTCTATACTTTTACAATTTGCATTCATATCTTCTCTAAGAGAAGTTGTAACCACAATATCTAACAAGATTTATCTATCCTTTATGCTTTGATGGATTGCTTACAATGATCCAAAGCTTCCATTTTGGCATATCCTAGGATGATGTTAGTAAAGTTTGCAAATGTTCTCTTTACAATTGTCAATCGCATTTTCTTGAACGTTCAAAAAGCCTTATTACAAATTGCTTTTGTGAATAATTTTCAATCAAAGGATTCCATCAGAGCACTTTTCTTGGACATGTGTATTAAACAATTCACTTCCTCTGTTTATGGTTCCACATTTTACATATCCTACAATCATGTTATTTTATGAAACCACATTTCTTCGAGGTATTTAATCAAATAATTTATGTTCCTTGTTTATGCTTCCAATTTTTCATATATGTCTAGTAGAGCATTTCTAATGATAATATTTTACAATAATCCAATTCCATTAAGATTTGATGGACACCCATAAATATGATAAAATATCTCTATATTTTATCCTTTGATTGATTGCACACCTCATTCCAAAGGTCTCATTTTGGTATGTATAGGAGGATGTTGGCAAGGGTTGTGGATTCTAACTTCACACCTACCAATTACATTTACTTGAAATTTTTTAGGTCTCCCATCCTTCCAGTGGTCTTTTCCTTTTCTCTTTCCTCTCTCCTTGTTTCGCGTGCCTTCCCCCACCCCTCTCCTCTTTATATTTTGCCTCAAATCTGCAACTCAACATCTTTCATGTCTTGGGAATTCTTTTCATCCAGATGATGAATCACGGAGTGTGATTTGAAACGTTGATGGAAAAATATACACACAATCGAATCCAGAAAAAAAATACACTAGAAGAGAATATAGTTGTTAGAGAAAAAGATGGAGAAGTAGATGAAGTAGATGACCTTGATGGATAGGAAAATTTGTATTGCTTTTTTTGTGTGTGGAGGACATGCCGGTACTAGTGGAGGCCATTATCATGATGAGCCTTTCTTTCTATTTTTTACAGTTTGTGAATATAAACACGAGTTGTTGTTCTACTACAAGTAGGACTTGGGTTTACTGTAGAGTGTTTGGAGATGTTACCACTATGGTGGAAGGTGGAGGCATATTTCTTACTTATTAGCACACAAGTGAGGTTAATTTTAAGGGTCATATTATCTATGTTGCATGAAGGATTTTTTTTTGGAGATATATATTGTTGGAGTTGTGCATTTTTTTTGGTTGAAGTTGTTACTTTATATGAGATAGGGTTTCTCCTATCTATTTTTTGCTTTAGGATTCTCCCACTATTTGTACTAGTTATGGACTCCCACATGCTTTGGGTATTGTTTTCATTTGATATGGCTTTAATGGGGATGTTTTTAATGTTTAATGTGAAGGGGAGGATGTATTCTCTTGTATTTCACTGTATTTTCTCTAAAGAGTTTTGGAAATTGACGAATGTTATTCTACTATTTGGATATCCTTTGTTTGCATCCCTTAAATCACTCTGGAGCTTGTGAAGGATTCTATTGTCGGTGTTTAGGAGCTTCCTAGTTCTAGTTTTAGCTCTTGTGAAGCTCAAATTAAGGTGATTTCTTTTATTAATCCTAATGTTATCCTATTTTTTTGGTATCTGACTAAGGCTAAGCCATTTTCTTGTTCCTTTTTTCCTCAGCCTTTATCATTGGCCTTTACGAATTCTAGAAAGTTGGTTCTCTGTGTTCTCATTTTCATTGTTGGAAACAACTCCTTGTTTTTGCATTTAAGGTGTATTTTGCCTAGGTGCTTGTGGTGTTTTTGTGAGGGGTTTTTCATTGTTCAGGTCTTCATTATTTCCAAACAACCCCCTCTTGGTTTTTGGTGTATTTGGTTGGGTTTTTCTTTTGCTAGTATTTGGAATAAGTTTTCTCTTGTGAGTGATGGTGGAGCTCAATCTTCCTAGGTTTTTATTTTTTAAAAGTGGACTTTTGTTGTTGTTTCCCTAACCTGTTGTCATGATTCTCTAATTGAGGTAGATAATCTTTCTATAAACATGGATACAATTCATGTGGGTGAGGTTGGGGTTACTTATCTCACTTCTTCTATTGAGGTGAATTCTTCTCCTATTATGGTGGAGATTGTTTATGCAAGAGAGGCTAAGAGTTGTTGCAAGGGTGCTATTACTACCCATTTTTTTGCTATTGACCGAAAGGGGGTTTTTGTTGCAATTTTTTAAGACATATATCCTTTTTCTCCAATTGAGATGGAGATTGAGGATAGTAATTGGTGCTTTTTCAAGCATCAAATGGAGGCTATGGGATCTTTTTCAAAACCCACTACTCCAATTCTAAACTAGAGTTTTTCAATCAATTACCTTTTGGATTCAACTGTGTAAAATAAAATTTGTCTCTATTTTATTTTAAAGTTATGAGAGCCTTCTCTAAATCTATTGTTAAGGTTATGAGAGCCTTGCAAAAAAATTTAGTCATGTGTTTTTGAGTGGTCTTTATTGATGGCTTCGGCCTTTTTTGGTTACAACTGCTTCTTTGATTCTTTGTTTTTTTTATTGGCTGAAGGTTTGTTGTTGTTTGTCTATGTAGTATTTTCTTGCAATCTTCTTTAAATAGGTTTTCAATCCCCATAAAATCTATTTGTACAAGATTTTGATCCCTTAAAAAATTGTTTACCACCTTAATAAAAAAATAATAATAATAAAGCTTACTAGTTTTAATAATTTTAATAACCAAAGTCCTTATGGTAATAATTGATGTAAACATAACTAAAGTTAGAAAAAATGGTAGGGGACATTTTTTGTACAAGAAAATATGATCACGCCCATAGTTTAACAAAACTGGACTCATGAAAAGTGTAATCTAGAGTTGCATGTGTGTTCTTTGATTATATGCTTATTCACCCTAAGAGTTGTATAGTAAACAATAGAGTCAATTACCAATTCCTAACCTTGTGTGTCTAAAAGATTTAATGACACTTATTATAAATTTCCTTAATCAACTCAGCAATCACATAAGAATGCTCCCTGGGTTGTGTCATTTAAAACATCCAATGATAGTGTGTTCCAAGCTAGAGAGGACCAATATATGAACCTTAGGAATTATAAATTAGTGATAGGTAGTAAATGGATTATCTTATGATCAATGTCATATTTACTACTAAGGATTAGATGCAATTCACTTTTATCACAAAGGTGAAGTATTATTAAAGGCTACCCTACAGTGTGATATGAGAATTGTTGCACGATTAGTTGCTCTACTAGTTGCTCTACTATGTATTAAAAGGGTTAATATGAAATCACCTATAGAATAGGGGAAATGATGCCAAGTGCTACCTAGGTTGTGAAGAAAATAGAAGACAATATCACTAAGTTTACAAGGTGGTATATGTTGGAAGCTGCTTCTTAATAGGTGAAAAAATACATCACCATGGCCTAAGGGATATTGCAGTGGGATTCCATTGAACTCAGTAGGCTCAATACTTGGGAATTATTTCATGAGCCAATATGACCCTTAGGATGGAGGATAGACCTTGGTGTAATATGGTACACACAAAAACCTTATCCTCAATATTTGATGACATACTTGACCCTACTAGATTTAAGATACATCACATCCTTTTTGAAATTGAGTTTTGAATAAAACCAATCATCCTTTGAGTCTATGCCCTTGGTTCATATGGTAATTGTTCATTTGGTTGGGGTTTTTTAACCCATAGGGGCTCTAAAAGGAAACTCAAAGCAAATGGGATGTTAATCAAGACCAATCAAGATCATATTAACTTGAAAGTATATGTAGTTATTATATTCCATTTTGTTTATTTTCTTATATGATATTTCAACTATGTAAACCTAATATTCATGCTATTTGTGGAATATGGTCATTGTATATATGTATGTTGATTTTATGTTCTAAAAATAATTACACTCCTGGGACTACTATTGGAAGAAAGGATCATTTTGCACATAGTAGATGAAAGATATGGGTCTCACACACCAAAATGGTCAAGGTTTTCTTTATCGAAATAGTTATAGCTTTTCCCCATTAGACTTCCCAAATCCTGTAGATTGTTCATGTATATTCCTCTCAAAAGGATTCAATGAGGGTCTTGATTATGTTCAATGTTTTCCTAGCTTACTTATGCTATATATGGACAGATATACTATGTAAGGATAGGTCACCTTTACACAATCAAAAGCATGAGAGGAAGAAACTCAATATGAAATAAATGTACATGTAGTTTAGAAAAAAAAAAGAAATTTAAGATTTTCTTGTTGTTAAATTATCTATAAAGATGAGATGTGAGGAATTCAAGAGAAGAATATGAAGCAACACTAGTGAAAGACACCCTTCATAGGCCATTACCGAAATGTCAAGATCTTGTTCCACTCCTGATATACCCATGTTCATTCTTTCCTTGTCCTCGTTGCACCTGATTACACTTTATTAAATTTAATTGCAATAGTATTATTATATTTCTTCAACAATGTGAAGACTCTAAAAAGAGGTGAACTCGTCAGCAAATTAGATTGTCACTTCTCTCACCGTTTTGCCACTCTAAATTAGGATTTTTCACTTCTTTGAATTATAATTTTTGAGATTTCTTATAATTTAGCAATATTCTTGATCATTTGTAGATTAAAACATAATTTGTACAAGTGATAAGATTCAAAATTTTGATTACGTTACACGCATATGCTTCCGTTATTTTAACTTTATAGATCTCTAATAGTTGTGGGTGCATGACCAATAGGGATGGTCACAATTTTCTTTTTGGAAAACCTGATATGCTCTTCATGTGTATATTGAAGTCCATTTCTTGTAATATTGTTATACAAGAAACCGAAATTTTAGCTGCCAAGGTACGTGTTTAAACCTTTGGCTTTAAGCAGGATAATTTTCAATATCATCAAGTGATGTTAAAATTTATTTCGGTCAGTGGATGGTCATGGAAGAATTCACAACTCAACCTAAAAATCAACATAGGAAACTTCTAAAAGATATGATTGGCGCATGTGTCACCACCATGGCCGTACGATTTGAAGGATTTTCAGGCATTGAGATGCCTACTAATTCTAGCAAACCCTTTGATTTTTATTGCGGTACCGTCTATACTAAATAATCTATCATGTTTGAAGATTCAAATTTTTTTTAAGGTTCCAAACACTACATATATTCAATATTATTTTTAATTCTATCTATTCTTTCATGCGATACAATTTGTCTTAATATGATTGTAAAAATGCTCAAATACGGTCATACGGCCATCAAATTAAGAGAATTATGGCCACCAAATGTCTATTCTAGTTGTTCCCTTATGGAAAACTATAATAAAGCAAAAAGTTTATTCAATTTTCTCTTAAGAAAATCTTTTATGATTCAGAAACTTGGATGTCATGAATGAAATCTTCTCATCAAATGCATGGAAGCTTCTCTGAGTTTCTGAAGTATAGTTATATTTAGTTATAATAAAGTAAATTTAACATTAAAATGAAGTGTTTAAAATATAAAATTTAATTTAGGTTTAGAAATAAAATATGTTTTTTTGAAAAAATTAGAAAAAAATCATGTTTGTGTTAGTTATGTTTATTTGAAAAGGTTATTGCAAATTAAAATATTTCATAGCTCTTTTCTAATAGAAATTTTTTGGACTTAATGAATATTAATGAAAACATTTTACCAAATGAATGGAAGATTGTGCAAAATTCTAAATGTGCTTTTGAACTATAAACAATTTAAAATATAAAAAGTGAAGTTGCTAGTATAAGAGCATAGTAATTAGATAATGAATGAGCTTTTGAAGGTTTATGATGATTCATTTGAGCGAGTTTTCCTTGGCTTAGTATCCAAAGAGAGGTAATAAAGTTGTTGGTCAAAGATGGGGTAAAAACCATGATTGAAAAACATGGAGATCAATTGATGATTTGAACCCTGACTATAAAATTCTTGCTAAGGTGTCAGCCTTGAGATTGATAGATATTTTACCTAATATTATATATGTGAACCCAACTGGTTTAATTAATGGCAAAATAATTTTAAATAATTTCATTACTAGATTTTAATTTATGAGTTGGACAAAGTATAATGGGAAAGGATAGCAAAAAGAATTTTTGAACTTTTAAAAAGGTTATGACATAATAGAATTAGATTTTGTTCATATAATTTTGGAAGCATTTGGGTTACCTAAGCTTTTTTTATGTGCTTGTTTAAGGATTTTTTTTTATGCATACATTCAAATTGATATTACTGAATCTCTTACTAGTTTCTTTTGTTTCAAAGATCAATAAGGGAAGGTTTCCCCCTAGCTTTGGTTCTATTTGTTATTGTTGAGGGTGCATTATAATACATTTTGGAAACTAGTAAAATAGTTCTTCCTATCAATGCTTTTAAATTTCTGAGTAATACTAATTGCTTGAGTTCTGAATTAAGAAGAGATACTATTCTATTTGTTGGTCTTGAATAGGAAATCATTAAAAATAATCTTGGTATGCTAAATATTGTCTATGAAGCCTTTGGAGCTAAAATTCCATAGAATAAGCCTGTCATTTGAAGATGGAATTATAAACCTCTTGATTAGCTGTATGACTCTCATTGGAAATAGTGAGGTCCTAGAAAAATGATTTAGATAATAAGGTATTCCTTTTCTAGTTGATCCCTCATTAAATTAAATGTTGGAGTGTATGTTTAGGAAAATTGAGAATATGGATTGTGTTGTTTATAATGTGCATGCAAAAGTGTTAGTAGTCATTGATCAGATCTATGTAGGTTAGGATTGTTGGTTTTGAGACATGACCTCACGTTACTGCTGAAGCTATATTTTTTGTAAGTTTACTCTCTATATTTAATATAAAAAAAAAATTAAAAATTGAGAATAGAATAATCAAGTCATAGAATACTCTACTATCTTTAGCTAGCTAATTATAAGTTTTTTGAAAGGTTTTATATTTGTATAGTATCTACTATGTGTCTAAATGGTTGTTTAGTGGTTATCAAATTTTTAAGATTCAAAAAATGGTAATATATTTTTTTGCAGATAGATGGTGTAAAGGGGAAAGAAAAAGGTATGCTTCCAATCTGACTTGGTGTTAAATAGCTAGGAACCTTAGGAGGCTTGGTCTTGAAAAACTCAACTTTCAAGGAATTGTGTTTCTTATCAAATGGCTTATAAAATACTTTAATGTGGATGAGCTATGGAAAATTTTGGTTAGAATTAAAATAGCTATGTATAAGCCTAGGAAGAGGAAAAGTTAAAATGATTTGCATCTTCATGATGTAATTTTTGGTAAATTTTCTATTCCTCAATTTAGCAGAAATGTTTTGGGTAGCATATGGAGCTAACTATATTGTGGAAAAAAAATTGCATGCTCAATTTATAAGGTGATGATGTCCTTGGAGATTAATAAAAATGGAATCAAGAGGCTTTGCACACCTATCTCCTAAAATTATAGGTTGAAATAGTAGGAGAGGTGTGTTGGATTCCCTAGTATTATCGTTCTCATCTATTTGAAATCATGGGATGTTTGTTGATGTTTTGTCTACTTGTCTATAAATTTCATGTTATTAGATATTTTGATCTTTCACATCCCTAAACAAGAGCATATCATGTGGGCATTCTATGTCTTTGAAGTGGATTAAAACAAAAACAAAACTCATATTTGGAATGAGAGAAAACCCATGATGATGGAGTATGGTACAAGGAAGAGAAGGTGTGTTCATGCCATTAATAATGTATGGGAACCATTTCGTGGAACAAGAAATTGCATGTCATTGGTTAAAATACCACATAAAACTTAGTCATTCAACCATGACCATGTAATAAATAGATATTTTAGGGTACTAAAAATTTAGCTATACGAAAGTGGTGAAGGTAAAAAATAATGGCACAAGAGAGAAAAAAAAAAGGCATGATAAATAAAGAAAGGAAGGTAATGAAAAGTGATAGGAAAGAATAAACCATACAAGGAGAAGAAGAAGAAAAGATCATTCAATATAGGCTTAGTTGTGAAGTAATTTGGTGCTCTCTTTTGGGGGGAAAATACATAAGATGGGTAGGAGAAAGGGTGACCTATAAATAAAAAAATGATAACATGATTATATTTGATAAATTACAACAAGAAAAACATGAAATATAGTAATATTAAGGTAGATGTAGAATGAAGACATAGAGAAGAAACTAGAACTAAAATATGGAGCTGACTATATTGGGAAAAATAATTAGCGGCTGCCTTTTGAAGGTGATGAAGTCTTAGGAGACAATGAGAAATTGAATATGAGACTTTGCACATATATTTTCTAAAATATAGATCAAAATTGTTGGAGGGGGGTGTTGGTTGCCCTAGTCTTAGGGTTTGTAACTTTACTTTTACCAAATATACATCTCTGAACAATAACAATTGGTGGAAATAGTTGTGTTGTATAAGCACTTTCCAATGTCAAACTCCATGTTATTGATCCCATTTCCATGTCAAGGATGAGGATATGTGGCATTTATTTGCAAGGATAGAGGCTAAATAAATGATAATTTTTAAAATGGAAAAATACTACCTTAGGTATGAAACCCTCTCATGGAATAGATTACATAAAGGATTGATGTGATTAGCATGAAGTACAACAATATTTTAGTGAAAACTCACAACATGAAATAACATAACATACTATATAATAATTATTGTAGTAGACATGAATGCTTGAATTCTTAAATCATCAACTTGGAATTTTCTTTATTTCTTTTTTCTTTGAATGTAGATATGTGTTTAAATTAGATTGCTTGGGATTTTTTTTCATTATACTTAAAAATGGGGAATGGGGTTGTATTTATATGCAACTTACACCATTTGAAAACAATCTTTTGAGATGATATAGTAAATTGAAATTGAATCATGTAGTTGCAAGGTCAGGTTTCATCTTTTGAAAGTTGATCCCATTTTTCTAGGATAGGGGTCCTAGGTTCTCTTGTGCTAGCAAAAGGCCAATAAAATAGGGGAACCAAGCTATCATGCCTAAGTGGTCCCAAAACTAGGCACACACATGCACAATGAAGTACATATGCCAAACTAGTTGTTAAATCTAGTGTGAAATTGTTAGGGTAAAAAAAATATAGTGCTATAGGTATAATGTAAGAAAACCTCACAAAAGAAGATCTAGTAGATACTAGTACTAAAAGTATCAATGTTCAATATTGATGGCAATTTAAGAGATCAAGTTGACCTATTTTGTAGCCACTACAAAATTTTGCAGCATAATGGTGTGAACCATGTGATTTCTAGTGAATGATTATAAAATTTAATTATTTTTAAAAATATATATTTTTCCATTTATAAACCTCTCCATAAATATCCTTAAAGATCCAAAACTCATCTAGAATATTTTTATTAGTGTCATTTATGATTGGTGATGTAGTGTAGTTGTTGAATTTGAGAAGAAAAAATAGTATTACTATGTTGTTTTTCTTTTCCCTAATACCATGCTTTAACATGGAGATAATTTTTTGTTTTTGGTTAGGTTCAGGCTTTGTGGTCTTTTGTGCCCTAAAGAGTCTATTACAGGTTATGGGAGCCTGGTAAAACCTTTCTTGTTGGTTGAGGGTGCCTAAAATACCCTTGTTCTTTTCTTTTTGAGGTCTATTATTGGCTTACTTAGATCCTCTACTTGGGCTAGCCTATTTTGTAATGTTTCAATCTTGAAGATTGGCTAGTGTTTGATTGGTTGTGGCTGCTTTGTTTTATGCTTATGCTTTGTGCAGTCTTTGGGTCTTGGGATCTGGATGCCCGTAAGTCCAAAAGGTTTCAGGTCCTTTCTAAAACCTATTGTTTGCTACTAGGTAGTCTAGTCCATTTTGCGATGGCAACTCTCTGATTGTAAGGGTTTTGGGGCCCCTTCAAAACCTCTTTTATCCTAATAAAAAATATTGAGATAACTTTACTTCTACTTCTTAGAGTAAATAATATGAAATATTCTAAATAACATGGTAAAGGTTTGGCCAAACATGAATACTATTGTTAATTACATATAGGATACATAAACCATAATTGTAGTTTACAAAATAAAAGTATGTCTATAGGCTCAAACAAGAATCTTATGGTGTGGTTCATATAATAATATTTTTAGGAACCCAAGAAAGCCACTATTTTAAGTATTTGTACATAATGATTATAAATAATTTACAAATTTTACTTAGTATAAATGTAAAGCAAACGAAATATGAGCCAACATGTCTTTTGTAAAAATTCCATATAAAATTTCTATCAAAAGTAAAATAAATAAAGCTAGCTTATATTTAAATGTAACTAATGTATAGTTGAGGCATCCTTCAATGTAAAAGTATATGAAAAAAATACTGTAAATAATATATATTATCAATTCAAAAAGAAAAGATTTAGTGGATATGTAGCATGAAATTAATTAAAAGTTAACAACTTTTATTTTTTTATAACTACTTTGCTAAGGTTTGAGTGTCTACGGTTCTACTAATCCTTAGGTGAATAGTTCTAAGGATAGGTATACCATACATGAGTTTATTGATTTTGATGATTGTTTTTCTTTGACTATGATTCAAAGAATGAAGAAATGTTCTAAGGATAGGTATACCATACATGAGTTTATTGATTTTGATGATTGTTTTTCTTTGACTATGATTCAAAGAATGAAGAAATGTCTTCCAAAACACATGTCTAATATTTAGATTGTGTAATTCTTTATGACATTTGAACTACAATTATCTTTTCTGACTATTTTTTGTTCACCAACTTCATTATAAAAGAGTTATGACCCTTTAAAAGTAAATTCATCAATAAAAAACAACTAAATATTTTAATTTTATACAAAATATAATTTACATAAAAAATATTTCATAAACATAATATAAATATTTAATATAACTTTCTAAAAATGTTTTTTAATAAAAATCATATTCATATTTTTACCAAAATAATTATTAATCTATTTAATTAAATATATAATATTTTTAACTTTTAATTTATTTCGCCGATAGGCGATCTACAATGGGATCAATGTTGTCCATAAACAAAAAACCATTTTAAAATAAAATTGACAGTCACATGCCTGTTTAAGGAATCTGCACATAAAATCAACACAAATTGAAACGTCTCCCTAAATATTGCCATTGTAGTAGGAATATGAATCAACCCTTACATAGTGGACGCATGCATGATAATAAAAAGCAGAATTGGCTTAAATGCAGATTTAACAGACTATAAAAATAGCCAATGCATATGCATGTATTTGATGTGAGTGGACTCATTAATAGATTTTAAATCTACATTAAGGTTGGGGGTAATATATAGTTGCCATTTTGTGTTCTTTTTGGCAGTTTCTATCTAACTATTTTCTCAACCTTGCCATTTTGAGTAGCTCCACATGAGAGTTTTCAGTGTTCAGGGTTCTGAACTGAAGAATACCACAGAGGTTCGAACACCATTCTGGTGCATTTTCCTTTCTATTTTTTTTAAGTTTATGTATAATATGGCACAATAACATCTATATTAGATGAGATTCAAACGAGTTTATGTTAGTTTTTTTTGTATTGAATGGGAGCTGAGTATAGTCTAATAGACCACATCTATAGATTAAGATATTTATAGAATATTATCTCTGTAAATATATGTCTTCGCAATCTTTTGGTTAAATCCATGCAATCTTGCCATAATTTGCTTTTCTATCTATCCAATCTGATGGGCTGCAAAAAATTAATGTATGATCGAATTGATTTGCAGCAAGAGGAAAGGAAAAAGGATGCAAGGCAGAAGCAACATCATGGTTATTGCAATTGTAACGCCTCCATTCTTGCACCCCCACAACCATAATATGCAACCATAATCTACAATTTGTACATGGTTATTTCAATAGCAGTCATCAGTATACACTATATACTGCAAATTCAGCAAGCTGGTGAAACCATAGAAGAGGGGAATAAAATCTGTCTAAAACCGTTACAGAAAAGTGAACACCAAGAAAATTAATTGTGGATCGTGGCATTATATCTTTAAAAGCAAATAGAATGGATGAAAGGGTCTTCTTATAGCATTTTTGTAAAAAAATTCTCGCATTTCTCTAAATTTTTTCTCTTTGGCATTGTTGAGAGCAAGCAGGGCACCACTGTACCATGTATACTGATTCTTGGCACAGTCTTTTCCCTCACAGCAGATTTTGAAGTGTCCAAAGTAGTTCAACATATTCGCTTTGTGTATATCCCTACGACTATGTGAGACTGAGAGAGTTATTTTTAGGCGCTTGATCAAACACAATATGCACACTGATTATCACTCTATCTTTGGTAATAGTTGTTGCTTTTTAATATGGTTTTTTTTTTTGCATGCATGTTTGTGCCAAGTGCGTTTGCTTGGAATTTTATGAAGTATTTTGAATGATTTGATCTTGTGCATTCTCTACAGATATTTTAACCATTGTGTTCCATTCAATGACATCTCTTTGGTGATATTTTGTGGAACAGTTCACAGTATATTTTAGTAATATGGTCGTTTTGTTCATTGTAGGATTTAATTCATAGAAATCATCTTAAAAATATATTATTAATCAACCTTGCTAAAATAAAGACAATAAAAATAGGTTTCATTGTTTCAATTAAATCTATATATAATTTTGATTTTAGATATCAAAGTAAACCTCCTAAAATAAACACAATAAAAAATAAGATGAAATTAGTACATTCCAAAATTAATTCTTATTTTGATTTTTTCATTGTTTCTATTAAACTCATATAGAATTCTTCTCAACAAACTTTCTAAACTGAACAAAATGTAAAACATAAAAAATTATTGCATTCCAAAAGTTATTCTTTATTATGATTTCTCAATATTTTAACTAAAGTTAGAGAGAATTCCTTTTGACAACAAACTTGCTAAAATGAACAGAATGTAAAAAGTGAAGAAATTAGTACATTCTAAAATTAAAAATCATTCTATTTTTCTCTATTTTTCAATTAAACCTATATAGAATTCTTAGGGTGGGGTTTTTAAGTTGGTGGTCCAGTAATTTTGTAAATTAAATAATTCATTTCCCTTCAAAACTATTTTTTAATAGAAATTAAATATAGATTTTTGACAAGTGGCAGATTACATCTCTAAGCAGGTGGGGCAATTTCTAGCCCCACCCCTTTTGCACCCCCTCAAATTTGCATGCCCAAAAAGTAGGGGTTGTTTCTTTTGGGAAAAGATTCCAAATAATATGGTAGCACAAAAAAAATTTCTTCATGGGACCGTCTCTTCCACATAAATAGAGCCCAAACCCCTCCCATGGGACCCCAGCGTTATAGACATCAAAACTACTAAAATAAATTGAAAAGGTGAAGAAATTAGTACATCCCAAAATTAATCCTCATTTTAATTATTTTATGTTTCTATTAAACCTATATAAAATAATTATTCACAATAAACTTTCTAATTGAACAAAATGTAAAATGTGAAGAAATTAATACATTCTGAGATTAATATGGATGTATTAAAAAGGGGGAAATATCAATTTTAGAGGTAATTGGATATTGATAAATTTAATCTCAAACCATAGAAGAAAGACAAATGAACAATATTCAATTGGGATTAGGATTAAGGTTTAATTAGGGTAAGACTTAAAGTTCAAATTTAATTAGGGTTAGTGTTAGTGTAAGAAACAAAATTATGAATAGTAGGCTTATAATTATCCATAGAGTTAAATTTTAAAGTTAGAATTAGAATTAGAGATATGATTTAGAGTTAAATTATTGTTAAGGTTAGGGTTATAGTTCAATTAGTGTTAAAGTTAAGATTAGTGTTCAATTTGATTAGAATTAGTTTCGGGTGTAATTATGGTTAGGGCTCAAGTAGAGTTATAAGAGAAAATTTTGAGTTAGGGTCATATTATGATTATAGCTCACATATGGTTATGGTTAAGGTTAGGGTTCAATTGGAGTTAGATTTTAGGCTCAATTAGTGTGATGGTTAAAGTTAAGTTATGGTTCAATATGGGGAAATTATTGCACTAGGGTTAGAGTTGACTTTAATGTTAGTTTGCAATTTGGGTTAGGTTTTAGTAAAGGTTTAAATCATGGGGTTTAATTAAACTTAAGATTAGTGTTCAATTAGTGTTATAAAATAAATATCCAATTCACTTGGTTAGGGTTAAATTATGCTTAGAATTCAAATAAGGTTAGGTTTAGGATTCAGTTAGGGTTAGGGTTAAAGTTATGGTTAGAGTTGGGGATAAAGTAGGGTTAACACTTAATTATAATTATGATTAGGGTTTTAATTAGGGTTATCCTTAAGGCTAAAATTTAATCAAGGTTAGCATTATGAGTCCGCTTATAATTATGGTTTTAAAAATTTAGAATCGTAATTAGAGCTCAGATTAGAATTAGAATTAGAATTAGAGATATGGTTAAAATTAGTATTGAATTATGGTTAATTTTTGGGTTAAGGTTTAATTAAGCTTAAATTTAAGGTTATAGAACAATTTGGGTTAGGGTCTATTAGAGTTATAAGAGAAATATTTGACTTAGGTTTCAATTAGGATTAGAGTTTAAGTTTAATTAGGGTTATGGTCATGGTTAGATTAGGGATCAACTAGGGGAAATTATTAAGTTAGGGTTAAAATAATGGGTTTTAATTATATTTATGGTTATAGATGAGTGAGGGTTAGGGTTAGTGTTAGTTTAAAATGCGATTAGAGTGAAATTAGGGTTAGGGCTAGATTTTAACTAGAGATTAATTAGGGTTAAGCTTAAGGTGAGATTTATGCTTTAAAATAGGGTTGTAATTGTTATTATAGTTTATCTTAATGATAAAATTTTATTACAAATTATAGTTTACTTATCAATAAGGTTTAATTAGGGTTAGGGTTAAGTAGGGTTATTGCTTAAATAGAGTTGATATTGGTGTAAGTGTTAAATTAAGATTATGGTTAGGGTTCAATTATATAATGGTCTAAATAGGGTTAGAGTCAAATTATTAATCATAATCCTATTGTTAACCCTAATTCTATCTCTAATAGTAAACCTAACCCTATCCCTAATCTTAACCCTTATTCATAACCTGACCCTATCCCTAATCTTAGCCCTAATCCTAATTCTATTTCTAATCCTGCTCCTAACCTATCACTAAGCTCAAACTTTAACCCTAAAATAAACTATAACCATACTGTTAACCTATTTCTATCTTTATCTCTATCCCTAACCCTAACCCTAACCTTAACCCAATATATATATATATATATATACACACACACACACACATGTATACATGCATGTTAGCATATCCTAACCCAAACCCTAACCCTAATAACATATTTGTACTAAATCTTTTGAATGTTGCAAATATTTACTTGCATAGCTTTCGTTTGTAGGTTGATTTATTCATATTAATGAATGTTTAAATATTTTAAAATTTGATATGTCTCGGCGAATTTTACATAGATTTTTTAAAATATATGTATACTAGTACCTAATTCAATTAACCAAACAGAAATAGTTTTTTAAAATATATGTATACTAGTACCTAATTCAATTAACCAAACAGAAATAGTATAAGCGAATAGTGTTTTATGATTCTATCATTAAAAATAAAAATAAAAATCATATCACAAAGTTAGCTAAAAGTAAAATAAAAAATTCTATCAAATAATAAATTGTTATAACTACATCCAAATTATGTATATAAAAATAGAAGTAGACACGTCGTACGTATTCATCACGTTATGTGTGTAACCGCTGGGAAGGTTCCTCTTAGTCTACGGAAACTTTTTTGCACTTTTTGGACATTCAGTATTAAGCTATATCCTTCACAAATTTTGAGCTATTACAATAAGCTGTACGATTGAGAAATATCAAGCTCTGCCGGAAATGACGAAATGTTAAGCTCTGCCGGAAATGACGAAATGTTAAGCTCTGCCGGAAATGAATTTCGAAGAAATGTCTGAAAGTACACCGGTGAACAACTTGTGATTTCTTTAGCTACGCGGGTGGAAGTTTTCCTGGTCAGATATTCAATGGCATCCATCTATTCATATTGAAACACATCAGAGCAGCAGGAAAGATGAGTAGCAGTTTCCATGTTGTTTCAATATCACTTCTGTGCAATTACTTTGGAGCTTCCCAAAAATGTAAACGCTTAATATTTGTCACCGTTGAATATCCTTTTATTTTTGGATATTCAGTTCTCCGTAGAGCTTAATATTTATAAGCTCTTATCGGGAACTCAACGTCCAAAACCTTACGGACGTTTCCGGCAGAGTATCGGGAATCTTCCTAGCATTTAAACACTTAAGTTGAACAATTTTTGGTTTCTTTAGCTTCACGCTTGGAAATTTCCCTTATAGGATACTCCATGGCTTCCATCAATTAAAATTGAAAAAATAACACGGCTCTTTCTATGCTGTTAATAACAAGTATCGGTATCACTTCTGTGCAATAACAAGTGGCTCTTCGCAACAACAAGGTAAAGCTTTCCCTGTTCCTAGTTTTTTTTGTTCAGTTCGCATAGAGGAACTAATATTAAATTGTAGGAAGATGGACGGAAGTGCAGCAGCAGTTGCTTGTTACCAACGCCGAAGCACTTGCCAAAGATCTTAGAAGTCTTCATTTGCATCGTTCTTCTCACCTGATTATTGCTATATATACCTCTTCCTTATGTACCACAAATTATTATTCAGCTCCTTCATTATTCCTCCTTTTCAAAACGTCCAGGAAGACGCCTACTTTATTCCTGCACCAATACTGTTTGCTTGGGTTTCTATTGAACCTGTTGTTTACCCAGTTCACTTCTTAGTGCTAAGTATTTTCCACGACACAATGGCTGTCTCAGCTAGCGAGGGTCCCTCTAACAATGGTAATGCCATCAACGACGTTGAAACAGTCTTAAATGACCTGTCTAGAGAAGAAATACATCAACTGCTGAAAGCAAGAGAAGACAGATATGATGGGGTGGAAGTTGACGTAGAAAATATGCTCAACGACGTTCGTCGTTTCCCATCTTCACTCAAGGCATCACTTACTCATTGGCCACGCCAGGTGAGTGCTTTCTTATCACTACATATAATTCCCTCAATAAATATAAAAGAAAATGAATAATAGCTATAATTCATACTTGTTGGCTGTGAAGGGAAAGAAGGGGGTGTGGATCAAAGTAGCCAAGGAACAGGCCAAACTAGTTCCGGTTGCGATTGAGGTCAGTTTTTCGAAAAATTGCTGCCACCGTTGATTTTTTATGCTGCAGAAACATTTGTTGTGAAATTAACGACATGTAATTTTTTTTTGTAAATAATATAGTCACATATATGCTATAATACAATTTGTATACTTATGGCGAGTTGCAGGAAGGATTTTGGTATCACCATGCAGAACCATCATATGTGATGTTAGTGCTTTGGATCCCTAAAACTCCTTGTACTATCCCTGATAATGCTTCACATCAAGTGGGAATTGCAGCTTTTGTATACAACAGCAAAGGAGAGGTAACTATGCATGCAATTGGACTATTTTAATCATACAACTTTAGATGCTGTATTTGTTTGCTATATGTAACTGTGAGAAAATATTGAGCGCTTCAAGGTTTTGTGTGTGTGGTGGTATTTCTTTTCAAACAATTATGTTAATAAAAAAAATTATGACTGGTATATTGTCTACCTATTAATGTCATTTTGAAACACGATCAAATCAAATGAAGCATTAACATCTAAATGAAAATTCTGTCAAAGCCTATTAGTTGTGTAAATAGAAATCTTGTACACCCGGTTAATTGTGGTCTACTTACTGCTGTCCAACCTTATCATCGCAATGTGAATGCAGGTTCTGGTAGTTCAGGAAAAGTGTGGACCTTTCAAAGATTCAGGACTGTGGAAAATGCCCACAGGCAGGATTAAACAGGTATCGGATATGTATTTAAATGTATCAAGCCTAGAGTAAATAAATTTGTGATATTATTACAAGACACCCACCTATCTATTTATTACAAGGCATTAAAGAAGGGGCTATAAGAGAAGTTAGGGAAGAAACAGGGGCAAACCTCTCTTGTCTGACCTCTTTCCTCCGATTTGTGATTTTTCACTTTATTGTATTATAATTTAAAGCTTTTCTTATAGCTTAAAATTCTCTTTATTTTTGACAGATTGATACAGAATTTATACAAGTGGTCGGGTTCAGGTAGAGAAAACATTTATCATAAAATAGTCCTACTGTTTTGTAGTACTGTCTCATAAATTCTACATACCCATATGCTTGATAGATCAAAATTTAGCTCTCTAATTACAGTCGGTGCATGATCTACAGGGATGGTCACAATGCTCCTTTTGAAAAATCTGATCTACTTTTCGTGTGTATGTTGAAACCAATTTCTTTTGACATTGTTATAGAAGATAGCGAAATTTCAGCATCAAAGGTATGTATTTGATAGTAAGGTGGTACCTTTTATGCTGGATAGTTTTCAATATCACATAAGTGATGTCCAAAATCTGTTTTGTTCAGTGGATGGCAATAGATAAATTTGCAGCTCAGCCCAAAATGCAGCAAAGCAAACTTCTCAAGGACATGGCGGGCGTGTGCGTTGCCAATATGGAGGGAAGATGTAAAGGATTTTCAGCCATTGAAATACCATCGCGGAAACCCTCTGCTTTTTATGGCAGTGCCATTAATACTGAATAATTTATTGGGAAAATTAGATATAATGGACATCAGTCACTCATCTCGTTTAATTCATTTGTTAGCATATTTTGTTTCGAGGTAATAGGAGAAAGGAATGTTGAGGTTAACTTTATACAGCTAAAAAGATGAATAAGATCACCTCACCCCATGTTGGTGATGGCATGATATGCCGTTTAAATATCACAGTTTGTTATTGTTCTCTCCAAGATTTAAATTCTTGGGATGCCCAGCATTATAATAAATTGTTGAATAGTGACATTTTTACTTACCATGCAGTAATAGGCATGTAATTTTATAAAATGCAAACTTTTTATTAGATATTAAAAGTTTAATTATCTTTGTAAAATGTAGAGAGCGAATAAGAAATTTTAGTTGGTTGTAAAGTTTCAATATTTTTTCAAAATTATTTAAAATTTATAATTTTTATTTTTTAAATAAAATTTGTGGTTTTTAAGAAATTATAACAGACTACAGCAAGACATAATTGTTATAGATTATTTCAAACATATGAATCTTTTTATTTATTCAAATTTGATCACATCTTGTCTCTCAATATAAAAATCTACTCTTCATCTCAATACAGGTTAGACTTACACTTTTTGCTTCAAACAACACGAGGACAAATATTTATAAAGATTACATCCTCTAAAAATAGATTCAAACTGGACTTGGTTGTTTCATACATGTATTATTCATTTTATGCATTCTTTGGACAACTGTTATAAAATAGTTGATAAACATATGCAAACAATATTTAAACATAAACTATCTTACAATAAAACTGTGTACACCAGTATCACATACCCACATGCTCATGCTTGATGCTAAGTGAACTCACTAAATTATCTCATAGTTTTTTGTACATTGAAACTGAGCAATACATTCTGCAACATTGCAATCACTCTAGTCTTATAGACCCACATAATACACTTCTTGTAGAAGTACCCATTTACTCATCTCTGTCCTTTATGAGAGATCACAAGTTTTACCCTTCCTATCTCTAACATAGAGAATACTCATAATTCTTGAAATTGCATGACACCTTTCAATGTGCCAATCATAACAAGCAATCATCACGAACCTGACTCGCATTCAAATCTTAATAACTGCTACTATTGTTCAATCACAAACATTTCCAAAAGAACGGGTCTCAAAATTGTAATCATCTAGTTCTCAAATAGAATTTGATTTTATTGTCATTTTTTATATTTTCTACAAACGAATAATGTAATTGATTTCAACCATATTCTGAAAATAATCAGAATGTTGCTTTCTACACGATGATGTCTCCCATGTATCTCTAGACTACTATGATTATAGTGTGAACCTATTTTTAAGACATCTTCATTTAATGTGGTCAATACTATTGAAAAATCTCCATGCTCAAAATGACTAAAACAGTTCACATCTTTCAAAGTAATTTCATTTTTTAAAATGAGAGAAAATAAATTTCATTCCAATGTAACAATCAATACATACTCAAAAGTTCTTAACAGGTCTGATAATTGTTCTCAAATTGGTGTCTAACAAATAAGAAACAATGATCAATTGTAGGTGTCATCTAATAAGGGTTACTCACGTGATGGAAGCATGTGCAGCTCTCGTCCAATAAACCTTTATGGTTACATGCACATAGAATACAAGCAAAGCTTATAATGCCGGGATATATAACAGAGTGCTTCATTAATTCAAAAATTTTGAAACAATTTATGCAAAATAGATTTTGTGCATATACTGCAACCATTGCATTCCATGAGACCACGTTTCTTTGAGGAATTTTGTCAAATAGTTCACGTACCTTATCTGTACTTCCACATTTTCCATACGTGTCTACCAAAGCATTTCCACCTAAAAAATCTGACACGAATTCTCCATCTATTATATGATGGATGTTAATCCATCCACCAAAGATCCCGTTTTTGCTTAAGCGGGGAGGATCCTGGTTTTACATCTGTCGATTTCATTTGCTTGAAAGTGATGGATGTCGATACCCTGTTCCAACACTCCCATTTTGCACAGGTTGGGATGATGCTGCCAGAGGTTGCAGAGTCTGGCATTAGACCTACCAATTGCATTTGCTTCAAAGTTTCTAAAATCTTTTCAACAAATGCATTCTGCGAATCTCCTGAAATGAGGACATTCCATTAGAACATATTTCTTTCAAGCATTCTGTCAAACAGTTCACATACCTTGTCTGTGTTTCCATATTTTGCATTGTCTGCAATGAAGGAATTATATCAAACAGTTCACTTCCCTTGTCCATGATTCGACGATCTGCATACATATCCACTATGGCAGCTGCAATTACATCTCACTAATTTCCTACACCCTTTATCCTTAGATGGATGTCGAAACCCTGTTCGAAAAATCCCATTTTGGCACAGCCACGGAGGATGCTGTCAAAGGTTACAGATTTTGTAAAGTCTTCTCAGTAAATCCATTTTGTTCATATCCTACAATCATGGCATTCCATGAAACCTAATTCTTTAAGGCATTTCGCCAAATAGTTCGAGTACCCTGTTTGTGCTTCCACATATTGCATGCATGTCTTCCAGAGCATTACAAATTATAATATCTGGCGATTGTGTCGTGAGGACACCCATGTCTTCTGTGCGCCAAAATCAACCTAGCAATAACAAGGTAAGATCGTTTCCTTTTCATTTCAATCGTTTTGGTATTGATTTTTCTTGTTTACAGATCACAGCTTACTTCTAATGTCACCAATGACATTGAAGTCGCTATTTGGAGACGAAATACCTGAACTGGTGTAGATGTACAGAAAGAAAAAAATACACAATGATTTGGTTATTTTGCATCTTCACTTCCTCTGAAGGTTCAAATAGGTTCACTACAGGGCAACAAAGCAGTTAAAAAAAACTGAGCTGCCGAAGAGGAGAAACACAATATGTAACTGAAATAAAACTAATATACACAATTTGAGGTGAAATGGATTCCCCATAACATGGGTTGATCAAAGTTAATATTGAAAGAGCTACATGTTGAAATCAAAGATTAAAACTTTAACATACTCAAAATATTGAAAAAATACATGATTAGATAGGAGAGAGAGATCTTAATGTCATCATGGTTTTTTTTAATTTTACATTGAAAGACATGCAAATCTTATGGAGAGGACACTTGAAAATATGTGAAACTATTGTGCAATTTGAAAAAACATGTCTTTGGGTGTTGAAATGGTTATCTAACCTTTTGGGTTGGATGCCCAAGGCAAATTCAACCCAAAGGGTTGGAAATTCCCAACGCATTTAATAGTGTGAGCATGTTATGTCTTGGTAGTGATCGAGCCTAGCCTCAATCACTATCGACCAAACATATGCTTGTGTTATAACACACTCACATTTTGAAGAAGGAAAAATTCTTTTAACTTCCCATCTTTGTTTACACCCTAATCTCAATCTCCTAGCCTCAATCACTATCGACCAAACATATGCTTGTGTTATAACACACTCACATTTTGAAGAAGGAAAAATTCTTTTAACTTCCCATCTTTGTTTACACCCTAATCTCAATCTCTTGATCAAAATATATACATCAAATATAATGTTTAAGTCATGTTCAATATGTCTTTTTCCTTTCTTACACTTTAAGTTATATTTCATATATATTTTGGCAAAATGTTGTAAAGTGGTTTCATATCTCTAGAAGCTACAATGTAGATTCTAGGTTTTAGAAGACCATATAAATTTTAAGACAAACATATTTCAATAATCAATAAGCTCCTATCAACATTTTCTCACTCTCTCTATCTCACTTTCTTTATCTCCCCCAAGATCTCGACTTGTCACTCTTCCTTTATCCACTCTTTGTATCTCGCTTTCTTCTCTCCCCCTAAGATCTCGACACTCCTTCTCTACCTCTATTTCTCAACATACTCCTCTCTCTCTCTCTCTCTCTCTCTCTCTCTCTCTCTCTCTCTCTCTCTCTCTCCATCCCTACCTACTTATATTTCTCTACATATGTATCTCTCCCACATCTCTCTCTCCCTCCCACCCTCATTCCCTCTCTACTTCTTTCTATATATGGTTTAGGGTATAGAGTTGAGGGCATATCCAATATAGGTTTGAGTGTATATGGTATAGGGTTTAGGGTTTAGGGTATTCTAAAGGTAAATAGTTGAAGCTATAGGGTTTATGTTTGAGGTTATGAGGTATAGGGTTTAGGGTTGAGGGTATTGGGTTCATAGTTGAGGGCTTAGGTTTGAGTGTTTAGTATATAGGGTATAAGGTAGAGGGTATTCGCATATGGTATAGGGTTGAGAATATTTTTTATTGGTTTTAGGGTTTAGGATATTGGGTATATGGTCAATGGTATAACTTTATGTTTGATGGTGTTATTTGATATGGAAGAGAGAGAAAAATATAACTAGTAATTTGACCAAAATCCATTTCCCTTCCATTAAAAATTTGAATATGAGGGGACCAAGGGTGTTATGTTTGACTAACTCTAATCAAAGAGAGTAAAACAATGTGGGTTATATTCTTTTGTTGCATAGAGGACTGGTTGATTGATTTAGATGTGAGCTAGTTAAGTCTGAAAACATGTATATTCTTTTGTTGCATAGAAGATTGATTGGTTGGTTTAGATGTGAGCTAATTAAGTCTAGAAACATGTATAAGTGACAACATAAAATACTAAAATAAAATTATAGACACATAGAAAACAATTGAAAGCTACATAAATAGAATAGAGACATAGAGGTGCACTTATGATTGGAAGGAGAGCTTGAAAGTGTCTGAAAGAATTGGATGGTATGCTAGCCCAGAGGGTGCCCGTTTGTATGAACAATTCAAATCTAGAATTATTAAACTCATTACCTCTATCTTTCTAATATTTAAATATCAAAATATGTACGACTGTGTTGCTGGGAATCCCTATCCAAGTCTTTTCTCTTGAACTTACACAAGGACAAAGAGGGGGAAAATGGTTGTGGATATATGGAACCTTTCCCTAGTCAAGCCCCCATTTTGGTGTTGCCACCTCCACAAGTAGCCAAGTTGGATCTAAGATAAAAGTGTGTTCTACTAGACTTAAGTGTGTTTAACATTGTGGTGAGCAATAATGTGCATAAACATAAGAGGAAATCAATCATAAGGTGGTCTGCAAACCAACTCAAGAGAACATAAATGTGTGAAAAAATGATTAATATCAAATCTAAAGATTAGGACTCAGAAAAGAAAGAACAACATTGAATCATACCAATTCTCAGAGGAGAGTTACAAGAAAATCATCAATTGGTGACTCCTTATCATCTTTGAACATTCCTTGAATCTTCGATCATCTTTGCAATAATAGTGAACGAACAATGTTGAAGACTTGATGCTTCTAATTATCCTTTAGATTTACAAACTTGTGTGATCAATTCTGTAGAACATCACTATCATAAAGATTGTATATCAAATTGAGAAAAACTATTGGATTATATGAGCCACAAGGTTGATTATTGATAGTAAGCCAACATAAAATAACCATAAACAAAAATTGTGGCCAAATTTCATAATGTCAAAGCTTACACTTAAATATTTAAAATTTCAAAATATTCTGGTGGGATACATGTGTTGGGAACCCTAGTCCCACCAAAATGAGCTATTCAAAATGGAGATGTGACAATCTAGGTTTCTGATATTAGATCCACTATAATTTTGGATTTTGATGATGTTTAAATATGAAATATGATCATTCATTTTTAAAAATAGATAGCACAGATCTCCTCGAGTTGGGGGATAAATGCAAGGCTAGAAATGGTTTCAAAATTGTCTAGGGTAGTTGAAACTAAAGCAATTTATAAGGATAGTTTGAAATTGGGCTCACAATTAAGGAGTAAAATTTATGACACTACATTTATCCTCCACTTTAGCAATCATATGATACTACATGTATATGCAGGCTAAATTATATAAAAGTAAACATTCATAAACAAGGATACTCATGTACAAGCCAAATGAAGCCAAAATGTAGCGATACCTACAATACAACATTAGTAATTGCATCCTACTAAACCACTTCGTTATAAAAATCTAAAATTACCTAGAGTTATTACCAAGAGTGATGAAGTTCAAGGGTAGATATATAACCCTCCACTATTTCTACTTGATTGTTATGTAGGTAGAAATTGTGTATCATATATACCACATTGAACTATAAGAGGAAGTGACAAAATAATATTTTTGTTGCGTTATTTAGAAAAGAAAAACTACGTCAAAGAGAATTTGGTAAGAATTAGGGGAACAACTTCTACCCCTCATAATTTTCATCACAAACATCACTTTTCCAAGTCATCTAGTTCTTCATATTCCACCTTAGCTCCACAAATCTTATGATATTCTAGACAACAACTATAAGGATTATGAAATAAAAAATTAAATTTCTCTACATAAATAAATCCATTTTTTCTATAATTATGTAAAATATTTTTGTATGATAGGGAACATCTACATCATTAACCCAATGTTTCCAATATTTTAAATTTTCTCCTTGATTGGCTAAAGCATATGTAGTTTTATTACCCTCCCTAAAAGAATGTGTGACCCCCCAATTAAGTATCAAATTTAGATGGTCTTTGTTGTCTTTGATATAGTTTTTAATTCTCCAAAAAGGGGAAGTAGTCAACTTGATGATATCAATTTCATTAACTTTGAATATCTTTCAATTATGACATTACTAAATGTTGGAAACTTGATTTGTTATGTTGTGTTGTCATTGGTGTCAACCTCTCTTGTGTTGTCATTGATGTCACTATGTGTTGTAGATGGTCGAAAAGTGAGTGTTCTAGTATTGTTATGTGGTCTGGTGAAGATATTGAGGCGATTTCAGAAGGTTGGTGTACGGGAAGGTTCAATATGCATGAAAGAGTATTTAATGTCCCAGTGGAAGAATGTTTTGCATTCATCTAGTATGTAAGGATTATGTGTTGTGGCTATCTATATAATGTTTATGTTTTATGTATATTGTACTATCATGTATGCAAGTCCTCTATTACTCAAATGGTAGAGTTGAATGTTGTTATTTATGATAGTAAGGTTGTCTGTCAGAATTGGTTTGAAGAATGCTTGGTGGCTTCAAGATATCTGGATTCAAATGTTGCAATTTGGAGGACATGTTTATGTGGTTTGTTTAGTGTTCAAGTTCATTTTTTAGGATCTAGCTTGATTAAAAGGTGTAGTTATAATGTTCTAAGTTCAGTGCTATTAGTTGGTCTATTTTTTGATTGAATTTTATTTTGTATCATACTTGGATCATATCCTTTGGTCTGAGTTTTCTTTGGAAAATGAGTTTGATTAAATTTTTGGGTCTCACCATGACATGTGGAGATCTGTGTTGTAATTTGTATTGAAATATAATTTTGGACTGACTGGTTAACATGCTTTAATGTTTATCTACATATTTTATTTGATGCTAATCTTGGAGGATATGTTAGCATGTGTGGTTCATTATAATTGCTTTGATAAGGATGTGTTGTTATGTATTTGGGTCCTCTCTATCCCTTGGAGTGGACTAGAATGGATATTTTAGTCTGCATGGCCGAATTTATGTAATATTTTTTATTTTGTCTGTGGCCGACCTTGTCAAGGGTTCTATTGATTAATCTTGTATATAAAAGAGTTTAGATGTATGAGTGAAGGTATGGGATGTGTGTGAATTGAGAAGCAACAAGCATAAATGATTTACAAGAAGATTTGATATTGGATTTGTACAAAATTTAGTTGGGAAGAGCTTTGATGATGATATCTTAATTATGACAGTGTTCTAAGATAGTATTTGAAATCATATATGTTTTCAATGATCTTGGTCTCTTGACATAGTGGATCAAGGCTAATTTCATTATCAAGAGATCTTGTTCATTTTAATTTAGGTATTCCTTTCTCTACTGAAAGATAATGAGACTCTTGGTATCCTTATGTATCTTTCTTTGAGATAGTGTGTCTCAATCCTGCAATTTATTTACCTGAGGTTGTGTACCTTAAATTTGTAAGTCATCTCAGGAGTAGTGGGTTTTGAATGAGACATTGAAATATATTATATTCATGTTGTGAGTGTGATTCTCATTGTTGTTTTTCTATGTTTAGGGATTTCTACGTAAATTTTGTGTTCATGTTTTTTTTGTGCATTGTGCTTTCATAATTTATTATTGTTGTGGTTATATAATTATGGTTTGAAGTCTTTAAGGATAAAAAATCTAGTGTTTTAAGGTTTGGACTAATTCACCTCCCTTTTAGTCCTGTGTCGTGTTCAACAATTGGTATCAAAGTGAGGTTCTTCTTAAGAACTGTAACTATGGGAGGAAGATCCAGTATGGAATAGGATTTTATATTCTTGATGCTTCAAAGTTCAATGGCACAAGATATACTTATTGGAAAGAAATGTTGGAATATCAATTAGCAACCTTGCTGGCTAAAATATGGGAGAGCATTAAGAAAGGCTGTATTGTCCCCTAGAATGATCGTGGAACTATAGTTGAGATGAGATCAAAGAACATGAGAGTGATGCAAACACTATAGTTATAATTGTCACTTATTCGAATGATGCAGTGTTCAGCAAAGTTATAGGCACAAAGTCAGCTAAAGAACTCTGGGAAAGGTTCAAGAGTGTATTTGAAGGAGATGAAAAGACAAAGCAAGCCAAGATTATAAATCTAAAGTACAAGTTTGATTATGTGAGGATGTTTGATGATGAAAAAATTGAAGTGTATATTCATTGAGTGAATGAGATTGTAAATGCACTTAGAGGTGTTTGTGGAATGCTAGAAGAAAGTGAAGTTGTAAGAAAGATAGTGACAACATTACCCAAAAGTGATAAACATAAGAAGTATGCTATTGAGGAGGGTCATGATATGAATAAGTAAACTATGGATCGCCTTCTTGGTTAACTATGTACCTTTGATATTGCTAAATCAAATGACATCAAAAAGAAAAGGAAAGAAGCAATATTCAAAACTATAAAGAATCCTAAAGAAGAACCAAAAGAAAATGAAGACATGGGTGAGATTGAAGAAAACTTTGTAAGAAGATTAAAGGGAGGAATTGGAAAGTACAAAGGTAAGTTGCCGCTAAAATATTTTAGTTGTGGAATAATTGGTCATTATGCTTCTAGATATATGTACAAAGAGGATTATGTTGGAAGATCTAATGATGATTACAAAGGAAAGGAGAACTATAGAGGAAATAATGGAAATATGAGAATAGATGATAGCGATAAGCAAAAGAAGATTTTTTGTTCAACAAAGACCCACTCATCTAAAGAAGAAGATGGTGAGGACTCAAATGAAGAATCCTTTTTTTGGCTATAGAAAAGAAATAATAATGATTCATCTGAAAGTTCAAAATATGTGAATAACAATGAAGAACCAATGAGTGAGAAGACCAAACTACATGGAAAAGAGGAACTAAAAGTGTGGATCATTGACTCTAGATGTTCAAATCACATGACCAATGATACATGTAAATTTATCAACCTTTAGAAGTATGATGGTGGATCAATTATGTTTGCAGGAGAGGAAGATACACCTATTTATAGAAAATGAAGCATCTTTATTGATGGTAAGCATAAAAATAATGATGTTTATTATGCTAATGGTCTAAGACATAACCTATTGAGTGTAAATTAGATGTGTAATAAAGGTTATATAAGGTCATATTTCATGGTACCAAATGTTAAATTACAAAAGGAGGGTCTAGAAGACTTGTTACAAAAGGTATAAGGAATTATAAAAATGTCTACTATGTGAAGGATACAAGTGGAAGCAACTATTTGTTGGTATGGAGTAGTGAATGTTGGTTGTGGCACAAAAGAATGGGATATATCAACTTTGATAATATAGTGAAGACTAGTTCTAATCATGTTGTGAGAGATTTGCCAAGAATTATCAAACCTACTAATATTATGTGCAGAGAATGTCAGTTGTGAAGAGAAACAAAGAGAAAATTAAAAAACAAAGAGTATGCTACTACATAGCCTTTGGATTTGATTCATACAAAGAAATGTGCACCTACAAGAATAAGAGGACTAAGAGGAGAAAGGTCTTTTATGTTATCGATGATTACTCTAGATGACATGGGTTACTTTCTTGAGAGGAAAGTCTAAAGCATAAGAAAGATTTAAAGTATTCAAGTAAATATTTGAGAATAAAATAGATGGTACAATCAAATGTCTAAGGTTTGATAGAGGGGGAGATTTTACCTCAACTAAATTTGATAATTTTTTTGAAGAATATGATATTAGGAGGCATTATTCTACTCTGAGGACTTCTCAATAGAATGGTGTAATTGAATGGAAAAATAGGACTATTGTTGAGATGGATTGAACTATGTTGAAAGATGTTAACTTTCCTAATGTGTATTTGAAAGATGTCATGTATACTAATGTTTATCTTCTTAACGGGGTATAGATCAAAGTAAATCATACAAAGACAACTTATAAACTTTGGCATGGAATACCTCCTATAGCTGACTACTTAAGAATATTTGGAAGTAAGTGCTACATAAAGAGAGATGAAGAAGATCTAGGAAATTTTGATGCAAGAGAAGATGAAAGAATATTATTGGGATATTCTACAAAAAGAAAGGCTTACCGATGTTACAATAAAAGGCTATATAAGATTTTAGAAAGTACAAATATGAAAGTTTTTGAAAAATGAAATTAGAATAAACCTAAGACTAAGATGCAAATTATACCAATTATTGTAGAAGAGAAATTTGATATGGAAGAGGAAGAGACTAATACAGAAGATGAAAAACCTAAACAAGCTCTTAAGATATCAACAAAGTGTGTGCAGAAGAATCACTTAGAAGATAAGATCACTGGAGACAAGAGCAATGGGGTTCAAACAAAAAGAAGACTTAAAGAAGAAAGTGAACAAGGAAATTATTGCTTCCTAACTCAAGTTGAGCCAAAGACCCACGCGAAAGCCAGTAAACACAAGATGGAAGAAGAGATAAATCAAATAGAAAAAAATCAAGAATGGGAATTGGTACCTAGACTAGTGGACAAAAATGTGATACGAACTAAGTGGGTGTTCTAGAACATGCTAAATGAAGATGGAAAAGTCACTAGAAACAAGTTGAGATTGTTATGCCAAAGTTATTCACAAGTTGAAGGTATAGATTTTGAGGAGACATTTTCTCTCATAGCAAGGATGGAAAATTGAAGGATTTTTCTTGCATTTGGACCACATAAGAAATTTTAAGGTATATTAGATGGACATCAAGTCAACATTCTTGAATGGAGAACTCAAGGAAGAGGTATATATTGAACAACTGGATGGGTTCGAGCTATCAAAAGATCTAGATATGGCTTGCAAGTTGAAGAAGGCATTGTATTGAATCAAGCAAGCTCCTAGAGCTTGGTATGCAGGGTTGAATTATAAATATTTATTAGAACATAATTTCAGAAAAGGTACTACAAATAGCAATCTTTATTTCAAAATTGAAGCCAATAAATTATTGATTGTGTTGTGGATATTGATGATATCTTATTTGGAGGAGAAGATAGTGTATGCAGGAAGTTTGTATAAGAAATGCAAAAGGAATTTGAGAAGTCTATGATAGATGAGCTGTCATTTTTACTTGGTATACAAGTTACTCAATCAGTAAAATGTATCTTTATTTCTCAGACCAAGTATATCAAAGAGATGTTAAATAAATTTGAGATGGATAATTATAAACTAGTTGCAAACCCTATAGCTATTGGTTGTAAGTTAAGTAAGGATGATGGATCTCTAGATGTTGATCAGAGGTATAGATATATGATTGGATTTTGTTCATTTTCTATTTCTTCAAGACTAGATATTATATAGGCTATTTGTTTAGTACCTAGATATTATGCTAGTCCTAAACAATCACATGATCAAGTAGTGAAGATAATATTTAGGTATCTTAAAGGGACTATAGACTATGGATTATACTATAATAAGGATGATGATTTCATACTAAAAGCACATATATAGATACTTATTGGACCGGATGTGTAGATGATAAAAGAAGTACAAGTGGTGGTGCATTTTTCTTCTAAGAGAGATTGGTCTCTTGGTTGAGTAAGAAATAGGATTATGTATCATTATCTATAGCAAAGGCAAAATATAGTTACAATAGCATCTTGTTGCACTCAGGTCATGTCGATGAAACAAACTCTAAAATATATCGAGTAAGTGTATGATGAATAAATTCCCATTTTGTGTAATAATGCAAGTGTTATTAACATTTCAAAGAATATAGTGACGCATTTAAGAACTAAACATATTAAAATTCAGTGTCATTTCCTAGGATAAAAGGATTGTAGTATGTATCTACTAAAGAATAGATTGCAGATATCTTTACTAAGGCATTGGTGAAGGATACCTTTAAGTATCTCCAAGAAAATTTGGGGCTCATTTCTGGGCTCCTTTTTAAACTAGATGAATTTTGGAGGTACATTTGTCTACGGTGAGTTCTAAAGTTCATATTTTTTTCCTAGATTGATGTGGTCCTTGCTCTTAGCGGGAGTAGTGAACATTCTAGTTATCAGATCTTATCAGTAAGGGAGAAAGAAAGTGTTGCAGAGTGTTCTTTTTCGTTGATGTCAAAGGGAGATATAGATATGAATTGGGAGAAAGATTAGTCATATGTGCTCTTTGTTGTTGGTGATATTTCCATCAATGACAAAGGGGAAGAATGTTGAAAAATTGAGTTGTTGTGTTCTTTTGTCATCGATGTCAACCTTTCTTGTGTTTCCATTAATGTCACTATGTGTTGCAGATAGTCTAAAAGTGAGTGTTATCATATTTATGTGTGGTTCGGTGAAGATGCTGAGGTGTTTCCAACAATTTGGTGCATTGAAAGGTTCAATATCCAGGAAAGAGTATTTAATGTACTCGTCTAGAAGAATATTTTGTATTCCTTTGGTATGTAAGGATTATGTGTTGTGGCTTTGGATATAATGTTTATATTTTGTGTATATTTTACTATTAGATTTATGAGTTTTCTATTGCTCAGATGGTAGAGTTGATTGTTATTGTTTCTAACAATAAGGTTGTCTATCAAAATTGGTCTAGAGAATTCTTTGTGGCTTCTAATTATGTGGATTCAAATTATATAGTGAGTACAACATGTTTATGTGGTCTATTTAGTGTTCCATTTCAATTTTCAAGAGATGGTTTGATTGGTAAGTGTAGTTATGATGTTTTTTATTTTAGCGTTGTCAACTAGTCTATTTTCCAATTGATTATGGTGGTGTATCCTAAATAGATCATATTCCTTTGGTCTAGGTTTATTTTGGACAATGATTTTTATTAATGTTCTGGGTCTCACCAAGGCATGTGGAATTCTGCATTATAATTTTTGTTCAAACATAGTTTTACACTGACTGATTAACATACTTTAATGTTTATCTACACATTTCATTTGATGCCAACCTTGGAGAATATGTTAGGGTGTGTGGTTCATTGAAATCAGTTGGAAAGGATGTTTTGTGATGTATTTAGGTCCTCTCTATCTCCCGAAGTAGAGTAAAATGGATATTTTAGGTCTGAGTGGCCGAATTTATGTAATATTATTTATTTTGTCCATGGAAAACATTGTCAAGGGTTTTCATGACTAATATTATTTATAAAGGAGTGTAGACGTATGAGTAAAGGTGTAGGATGTGTGTGAATTGACAAGTAGTGAACATAAACTATTTGCGAGAATATTTAATATTAGATTTGTTTGAAAGTCAGTTGTGAAGAGTGTTAATGATGATATCTTCAGTATGATAGTATACCATGGTCTTGGTCACTTGACATAGTGGTTCAAGGATAATTTATTGATCAAAAGATATTGTTCTTTCCAATTCAACTATTCCTTTCTCTCTCAGATGATAGTGAATATCTTGGCATCCTTCTGTATCTTGCCGTCAGATAGTGTTTCTCAATCCTAGAAGTCATTTGTATCTTTCCCTTAGGTTGTGCATTTTATTAATGGAAGTCCTCTCAAGAGCAATAGGATCTGGATACAACATTGTAATAAATTATATTTATATTGTGAATGTTATTCTCATTGTGTCTTTCCATTCTTGTATCTTTCTTTTAGTTTGTGCACCTTATTCATGGAAGTCCTCTCAAGAGCAATGTGATCTGGAGACAACATTGTAATAAATTATAGTCATTTGTATCTTGACCTTAGGATGTGTATGAATTGACAAGTAGTGTGTCTTAGTCCTACAAGTCATTTGTATCTTGCCCTTAGGTTTTGCACCCTATTCATGGAAGTCCTCTCAAAAGCAATGGGATCTGGAGACAACATTGTAATTATAGTCATTTGTATCTTGCCCTTAGGATGTGTGTGAATTGACAAGTAGTGAACGTAAACTATTTACGAGAAGATTTGATATTATATTTGTGTGAAAGTCAGTTGTGAAGAGTGTTAATGATGATATCTTCAGTATGATAGTATACCATGGTCTTGGTCACTTGACATGGTGGTTTAAGTATAAATTCTGGATCAAAAGATATTGTTCTTTCCAATTCAACTATTACTTTCCCTCCTAGATGATAGTGAGTATCTTGGAAACCTTCTATATCTTGCCCTCAGATAGTGTGTCTCAGTCCTACAAGTCATTTGTATCTTGCCCTTAGGTTGTGCACCTTATTCATGGAAGTCCTCTCAAGAGAAATGGGATTTGAAGACAACATTGTAATAAATTATATTCATATTGTGAATGCGATTCTCACCATGGCTTCCCTTCTTGTATCTTGCCCTTAGGTTGTGCACCTTATTCATGGAATTCCTCTCAACAAAAATGAGATCTAGAGACAACATTGTAATAAATTATAGTCATTTGTATCTTGCCCTTAGGATGCGTGTGAATTGACAAGTAGTGTGTCTCAGTCCTACAAGTCATTTGTATCTTTCCCTTAGGTTGTGCATCTTATTCATGGAAGTCCTCTCAAGAGCAATGGGATTTGGAGACAACATTGTAATAAATTATAGTCATTTGTATCTTGCCCTTAGGATGTGTGTGAACTGACAAGTAGTGGACATAAACTATTTGCGAGAAGATTTGATATTAGATTTGTGTGAAAGTCAGTTGTGAAGAGTGTTAATGATGATATCTTCTGTATGATAGTATACCATGGTCTTGGTCACTTGACATAGTGGTTTAAGGATAATTTCTTGATCAAAATATATTGTTCTTTCCAATTCAACTATTCCTTTCTCTCCTGGATGATGGTGAGTATCTTGGCAGCCTTCTATATCTTGCCCTCAGATAGTGTATCTCAGTCCTACAAGGAATTTGTATCTTGCCCTTAGGTTGTGCACCTTATTCATGGAAGTCCTCTCAAGAACAATAGGATCTGGAGACAACATTGTAATAAATTATATACATATTGTGAATGTGATTCTCACCCTAGCTTTCCCTTCTTAAGGATTTCCACATAAATTTGGTGTTCATGTGTTTGTTGTGCATTGTGCTTTCATGATTTAATACTATTGTGGTTATATAATTATGGTTTGAAGTTTACAGATTATAAATCAAGTTTTTTAAGGCCTAGATTGATTTACCCCCTTTAAAGTCCTATGGTGTGTTCAACAATAAATCTATGAAAAATAATTCTTATAAGACCCTACCTTAGTGCTATCAATTTTTCTTCGTTATTAGATTTTGTACTTGCATATTTAGCATATCCTTATATTATTCTTCCCTTATCATCCCTAACAACAACAACTACACTAGGATTCCTCTTACAACACCAATTGAAATTTAACTTAACCTAGTCTTTCCTAGTTTTCCTCCATCTCACATGTTTTCTTAAATTCTTTTTGGTGAGTTTGATTTTATCCATACCATAGGTAACTCCCACCACCTTCTAACATATATCTCAAGAAGGGTAAATGGTTGGATAGCACATTGGTGTTTCATATGATTTTTGTTCTCCTTGACTACATTCTTAGGAATTTGGAAAACCTCCTTACTATTCTCAATATCTTCTCTAAATATTCTATTATTCTTCTCTTTCCATATGTACCAAGAATGAAAGGGAGGAATATGGTTCCAAAAATTTATGACCACTACATGTCTAAAAGGACAATCATCTCTCTAAGTTTCAATAAATTTTCTAATAGTCTTAGAAAAAACAAAAAATGCATGCACACTAGGTAGCACATTTTCCTAGAAGTCCTTGGTAAATTTTCACTATAAGAAAATATGGTCAAATAATTCTTCCTACTAGCAACATATAATGCATATGTTGGCTAACTAGAACCCTCTCTTAATTAGATTATTTGAGGTTAGGATTTTCTTGTGGTTAGTTGTCCACCTAAAGTTATAAATTTTAGGGATAATAATATTCTTGTCCAAGACAATTTTGTAACTAAAAGTTCCTTGTTTGAAAGGTAATTTCACCCATAAATTAGGCAAAGAAAACTGAAAGAATGCTCGTAGGGGTAGGGGAAAATATGGCCTTGTCATTTTACTATAAGTTAAAGAACTAGAAATCTCCAACAGTTTCAATAAATTAGTCTTTGAGTTCTCACCAAGGAAAAAGAATTGTAGATACTTCCACTTTGGTTGTTCTTCACTCCAATCAACATAGTAAAAAAAATTTAACACTAAAATGTCAAGAGATAGGGTCAATAAATTACATGAATAAGGGGTTGGAATAAAGAGAAACCTAGGTATCCTTCCAAAAATTGATCTTAAGCCCATTACCAACCCACCATCTTTTACTTTTTCTTAGGATGTTTTTAGAGCTTAGAATGTTGTTCTAGATCACCCACCCTTTAGGAGGAGAGGAGAGTAGAAATTCATCTTCCCTAAGGTATTATTCTTGAGCAATATTGATCCAATCATTCTCTGAGATATCATATTCCAACAAGCTTTAGTAATAAGAGCTTTATTAAAAGGTTTTAGCTTCCTTAGCCCTAGACCTCCGAAAAATTTATATTTCCCAACCATATCCCAATTAAGTAGTTCCATTGTCTTCTTCTCCTCAACTCTTGTCCTAAAAAAATTCTTTTGTATCTATTCCACCTTATTAAATATGAAGGCTAGTATTTTGAAGATGGATAGGTATTAATAGATAGGGATATTTTGAAGTGCTACTTTCAGAATTGAAACTTCCCAGCTTGACTTAGTAGATTTCTCTTCTAGCTTGTGATTTTTTTCTATATTCTTTCCATTATATTACACCAATAATTATGTGGTAGATTTTTAGTTGCTAGATGCAACCCTAGATAGGTCGCTAGGAGAGTATCTTTTTGGAACACTAATATTTTTGATGATTTTCTCCTAAATATCCTTTCCTTGGTGTTGAAGAAATATAACACACTTTATTGTAATTAATATCCTACCTTGAGATTTGAGCATATTGGTTGAGAATCATCTTCAACTGTTTACCTTCATGAACTAAGAATCTAAACCATATTATATCATCGACAAATTGTTGATGGGATAATAGGGGGAATGAGGAAGTTGGTAGAACACCTCCTCTCTTAGTATAGATAATGATTCTAGCAATATTTCTTCCCAACACCTTAGCCTCAATGATGAACAAGGGGATGTAAGAGATCTCCCTGGCAGAGACATCTTTCACTATGAAAGAATCCTTTTACCATTCCATTGTTCAAAATGTAAAATATCAGAGTAGTGACACATTCTTTAATAAGTTGAATGGCTTTGTCTTGAAACCAAAACTTTTGGAGAGTAGTAAATAGGAAGTTCGAAGATATTCGATCATAAGCTTTAGAGATATCTATCCTGAATACCATCCTATTATTTTATTCTCCATAAAGTAGAGGATCTCATGGGTAGTTAGAAGAGCATTAAGAATTTGTCTCCCTTGCACAAATCCCTTTCTATTTATGCAAACTAGTCATGATAATATAGGATTGAGGCAATTAACTAACACTTTAGATATGATCCTATAGAAGACGTTGCAAAGCCTAATAGGCCTAAAATATAGAAAGCTATCAACATACTCTTTTTTAGGGATTAAGGCAATGGAGTTGTTCAACTATTTTAGAATCTTATATATTTTGGAGAAGTCCTTCACAACACCCTCCATGTCATGTTTAATTGTGTCATAGTACCCTTGAAAGAATGTCGAGGGGAAACAATCCAAACTAGGAGCTTTATAAGAATTAAAGGAGAAGATGACATTCTTGACCTCATCTTTAGATACAACATTAGTCAAGTTAAAGGTGTACTTATCAGTAAGTATATTGGGGATAAAATCAAATTTTTCATCCTTTTGGTCAATATCTCTAGAAACTTCCATGTAATAGTTCATACTTTTGATCGATACATGCTCAAACAAGAATGTTATCGTGTAACACATATACTGTTTTATCAGGAACTCAAGGGGGACACTATTTTAAGTATTTGTATATATGGATTACATATGATGCAATTTTTACTTAGTACACATGTAAATCAAATGAAACATGGGCCAACATGTCTTTTGCAAAAACTAAATATGAAAATTAAAATAAATTTAAAAGTTAGCTTAGATTTAAAGTAGTCAATGTATAGTTAAGGCATCACTCGTGGCTCAATGTAAAAAATTATGAAAAACATATTGTAAATAATTTATAATATCAATTAATACAAAAATAATTTAGTAGATATCTAGCATGAAATTAATTAAAAGTTAATAATTTATTTTGTTCATAAATACTTTGCTAAGGTTTGAGTGTCTAGGGCTCTAGTGTTCGTAAGGTGAATAGTTTTATAGGTAGGTGTACCATGCACGATAATATTAAGAGCTAGAATTTAGGTCATTTGAATGCAAGGGGCTAATATCAATTAAACATAACAATTTATTATAATGAATTAACCATTACATATTTGATATTTTTTTTATACTTTTCATGAATAAATACTTTTGGAATAATCTTTATTTTGTTTCCTATTTTTCTTCACCTTATCATTCAAACTTTGAGGTTATAAGTAAAATTTTATGGGATACTTCATTAGCATGGATGAAACTACTACAAACTTCACTAACACCACCTTCACTTGATTATTAGTTAAATTGGATTTATATAAGCCTATCAAAACAAAGGTTGGTTTTGAAGTCCTAAATCATTCTTGGTTCCAAGCTTTGATTTGTGAGGGTGTTTTCTTTCATTATAGACGTCTCGTTTTCATAGGTCATTTGGCTTCTTGTTGTTCTCACCTTAAGGTCCTAAGATCTTCCTCTTGGTGCAAGGATGTTATTTGTGAACATTTTATGCTTGGTATACTTTTTTTTTTTTGAGGCTCTCAAGTCACCTATTATTTGTTGAGTGGTGGCCCCTCCTCTGTCTTTACTACCCACTACATGTATTTTGGATTCTCCAACTTGTTTGGAGTGCGTGGTTATTGTGGCCCATATTCATCGTGTTATGATTTTTCTTCTACTTTTGGTCTCCTTGGTTGGGCATTCATATCCTTGCTTATTTCTCCAAAAGTGTAATCTAGAGAGGGTTTACCCTCCCTCTCTCAAGTCTATTGATTTTGAAGTTTTTTTCATTGATTGCAGTTCAAAGAAGAAAGAATGGTCATCCAAACATGTGTCCCAAACCCTAGTTAATGTTGTCCATCCTTTTAGATCTAATATTTAGATTGTGTAATTCTTTATGATACCCTTACTACAATTGTTCTTTTTGACTTTTTTTGTTCACCAACTTTATTGTAATAGAATTAAGACCCTTTAAAAAATCACCTTAATTAATAAAAAATAATTAACTATCTCAATTTTTAAAACTATATAATTTACCTGAATAAAACATTTAGAATCTTTATAATTATAAAATAAATATTTAATACGACACTATAAAAAAAAATTTAAAAATTATATCAATTTTTTTTTGTAAAACAATTATTAATCTCCTTCATTTATTCCTCCTTTTCCAAACGTTCAAGAAGACGCCTACTTTATTCCTCCACTAATACTGTTTGCTCAGGTTTCTATTCAAACTATTGTTTTGGCAGTTCTCTGTTTAGTGCTAAGTACTTTCCACGACACAATGGCATTCCTCTGCCAATGATAATGCCATCAACGACGTCTTAAACGAGCTGCGTGGAGAAGAAATACATAAACTGCTGAAAGCAAGAGAAGACAGATACGATAGCAAGAAATAATTATATTAGATTATTTCGAACACATGAATTTTTTTATTCATTCAAAAGTCTGACAAGAATTCTCCATCTATTATGTGATGGATGTTCATCCCTCCTCCAAGGCTCCCATTTTCGCTCAGGCGGGGAGGATTCCGGCTTTACATCTATCGATTTCATTTGCTTGAAATTGATGGATGTCGATACCTTGTTCCAACACTCCAATTTTCGCACAGGTTAGAATGATGCTGTTAAAGGTTGCAGAATCTGGCATTACACCTACCAATGGCATTTGCTTCAAAGTTTGTAAAGCCTTTTCAACAAATCCATTCTGTGAATTTCCTGCCATGAGGACATTCCATAAGAACACATTTCTTGGAGGCATTCTGTCAAAAAGTTCACTTGCCGTGTCTTTGCTTCCATATTTTGCATGTTCTGCAATGATTCGGCGTTCTCCATAATCTCTACTATGGCAGCTGCAATTACATCTGATAAAATTTCTACATCCTTTATCCTTAGATGGATGTATAAGTCCTTACATCTGACATAATTCCTCAAAGAGATGTCATCTCATGGAATGGCATCATTGCAATGTTAGGATGAAGAAACGAATTTAAACAGCAGATTAAAACAGAATTATTAACACACAACACAGACAAATGAGACACACAGATTTATCGTGGTTCAGCAATTACTTACGTCCACACTTGAAGCAAGGGACTCAATTGATTAATAACCAATCTGGTTTACACATACAGAGCTACAAGAAGCTCCAGAATTAACCTCTACAAATGAATTACAATCAGCTCTTAAAGACCTTGCAAGGAGAAGTTGAAGAGCCAAGAGTTTTGGCGGCAAGAGGAAGGAGTCCGTTGGACTTCACTTCCAACAATCTCCCACTGAAGACCAATGAACTACTGCAACAAGTCAATTCCCCCACTCAGTCTTGCTATCAGTTATTGGAAAGGTCGAGAGAAGCTCGGCAGAAATTGAACTTCTCCCACTTAACTACTTTAGTGAGCACATCAACTGGATTCATGTCGGTATGAATTTTATCTACATGAAACTTGCCTTCTTCGACCATATGGCGAACATAATGACTACGAACATCAGCATGTTTTGACTGTGGCTAAGATGTCTGATGTTTAGTCATAAAAATGGCACTACTGTTATCAAAAAACAAAGCAAACTCTAATTGCTTCAACCCCAACTTGCTTAACAAGAGTTGCAACCATACCATCTCTTTTGCTCCTTCAGAAAGAGCTATGTATTCAGCCTCCACAGTCGATTGAGCAACTATATGTTGCAATTTTGAAGCCCAACTAATCGTTGCTCTGACAAATGTGAAAGCATAAGCTGAAGTAGACTTTCTTTTGTCTAAAAAACTGACAAAATCAGAATTGGTAAACCCTTGCAAAACTACCTTGTCCTTTTCAAACCATAAACAAAAATTAGAAGTACCCTTGAGATACAGCAAGATATACTTGACCGCCTCCCAATGTGATTTTCTCGGATTAGCCATAAATCTTCTCACCAATCCCACGACATGAGCAATTTCCGGTTGAGTAGACACCATAGCATACATGAGACTTCCAACTACAGATTTGTATGGAATTTTATCCATAAACTCCTTATCTTCTTGTGTTTTTGGACACAATTGAAAAGACAACTGAAAATGGGAGGCTAAGGGTACAATAATGGACTTAGCATCCGCCATACTAAATCTGTCCAAAACTTTTTTAATGTAGTTTTGCTGAGATAGTTTGAGTTCTCTCTTTTTCCTATCCCGAAAAATAGTCATTCCTAGAATCTTCTTTGTTGCCCCTAAACCTTTCATGGCAAATTCCTTTGCTAAGTGAGTTTTCAATTCACTCAAAATCTTCATGCTTGTGCCGACCACTAGCATATCATCCATATAAAGGAGAAGAATGACAACAATGAGAGAAAGCAAGGATGGAACACAAGCTTGAGGAAAGGGAAATCGAGGAGAAGAGAGCTATTTTGGAAAGAAAGAGGATGTTAAATAGTGAATCGAGTCCATCCATTCCTTTTCCTGATCGACATCCCATAATGCATTGATCTGTTGAACACAATCTTGTTGAACTTTCCAATAAGGTTAAATTGTTCAACCTCTTCCCCATCCCCTAACTTTTCTGCTCCTTCAAACTATATTGCATGGTGCCAGCATATGGTGCCATCCTCGCATATTGCAGCCCAATGCCAAGTGAACCAAGTTCTAGTGATGAAACTGAAGGTGATGAGAACAAGGTACCCATTGCAACATCGAGGGCATTAGCTACAGGGCCAAGAACTTACTTGCCTCGCTATTTCAAATGAATTCTAAAAAGACATATGTCATAGTGTTTTTTGGCTTTCTGATTTATAGTTACACATAAGAACTGCAAATATATGTAATGAAGACATTGATTCGACATGGATTCTGCTATCTTTTAATATGGCTTTCTAATTTACAAGTAATGGATGATTGAGAAATTTGTAAACAAGTCTAGGTTTCTTTTTTGTTTCCAAGTATGTGCATTTCATATGTTTTGTATGCTGTTGCAATTCACATGTAATGGGATGATTAAGAAAAGGTGTGAACAACTACATGCTTCAGTTTTTATCAATTTGAAGGAATCAAGTTTTCATTTCTTTGCAATAATCATTTTTGCACAATTGAGTTGGGTACCCCAAATCAAAATCTTGCGTACTGACTCGGCATAATGCTACATGTTCTATACCCATTCATGGGAGTGGTCAAAATTATGCCACTTCGGTGCATTGATCGGATTGTGGTTGGGCCCACACCATTAACCATTTAATATATCCGTCAATTTTGAACGGGGTTGCCGCATGGCATTGTTGTACATGCCCACCCAATCCACCAACCTCTCCATCCAAAGTTTCCTTGTAGTGGCATTAACTATGCATCACTTCACCTTGTATGCAACTAGCTCCTCGTGTGTTTCTACCATAACAACATTCAATACGCCTACCTCAAACACATGGTTTTCAGCTTACAATGATTGATGTCCATGATCCACTCTAGCGAGAACACACAACCGTTTAAGGACCTTAATGCTTATGAATTGTGATGCACAGACCATTGAATGTGAATGTTACAGTGCAACATAATTAAAGACTACAAAGGTTTCAAACGATGTCATGTCCTCATTGTTTAGGACTATGAGAATTGAAATATCAAGACAAAGGAGGTTTTGTGCATGCAACACATGTTTGATTATGTGGATTGTACTTAATTGTTCAATCTGCCAAGGTACTTGTTTAATTTGTGCAAGCTCTGTGGGATCTTGTTCCAATTGTAGACAACTTTGCCTAATCAACACATTACAGGTGAATGGATTGGATAACACACAAGGACTTTGTGAGAGATTAGTTTGTGGACCTTCCAAGTTCTAGCCCCCACCTCTAAATGTGTTTAATTTCTACAAGTTGTGCCCTCCTGATATATGTACACATACATAATTTTTTATCTGGTGTAGCCAACTCAGCGGACTAGTTAGCCAGCAGTCAAAGTTGGTGAGTGGGTCCACGTGGTCTACCACGTGTTACCTCAAAGTTAGGGTGCGCAGGTTTTGGCTCGTCCCCCCTATGCACATACAAATATGTACATGCAGAGATCTAGATACATACGTCTATATACAAGCATATACATCTCTAAATGTACATACATACATGCACATACATATAAAAAAATACATGTACATACATATATGGAAATACATGTAGATACATATATGTATACAGATGTACAGATAAATGTGTATACATGCACATACATATATATACATGTCCATATATTGAAGGTTTTCATTTTAAGTTGTAATTCATGTAGAAACATGCATGTACATACAGACATGTACATACATACATGTACATACACATTTGTACATACATATGTGCATATACATGTCCATACATATATGCATAAACAAGTCCATACATATATGCATATACATGTCCATGCATGATAAATGCATGATATATCAAACTTGGTTCGAAGGGCTTCATTTTTAGTTGTAAGTCATGTAGAAACATACACATGTACATACAGAAATTAACATACATACATGTACATACACATTTGTACATACATATATGCATATACATGTCCATACATATATGCATAAACAAGTCCATACATATATGCATATACATGTCCATACATGATAAATGCATGATATATCAAACTTGGTTTGAAGGGCTTCATTTTTAGTTGTAATTCATGTAGAAACATACACATGTACATATAGACATGTACATACATACATGTACATACATATCAACATATACATGTCCATACATATATGCATAAATGAGTCCATACATATATGCATATATATGTCCATACATAAATGCATGATATGGAAAACTTGGGTTGAAGGGCTGCATTTTTAGTTGTAAGTCATGTAGAAACATACATGTACATATAGACATGTACATACATATATGCATATACATGTTCATAAATATATTCATATACATATCCATACATAAATGCATAATATGTCATACCTGGGTTGAAGGGTTTCAATGTCATTGTTAATGTTTAAGGGTTTGTATTTCATAGTTAATGTATTCAATTTAACAATTTACTATTTATAAACGAAACATGGTAACTATTTACAAAGAAACATGGCAACTGTTTATAAATAAACATGGAAACTATGGAAGTGCACAAGTAGAAAAGAAACATGTAAAGTATTAGTTATTTCATTTTTGAACACACTAAAGGAAATTGGGCACTCATTGAGTTAACAATACATAAACTAACATGGAAACTATTTAGCAAAAAAACAAATAAGTACATTCAATGAATCTAAACAAGTTACATTGAAAAGGTTTGAAACCATTGCAACCTTTCAACCCTCAAACAATGTAGGAGAAATAGAAAACCCTTAAACCAGAAAGGAAATGTGATGCTTGAAATGGAAATGAAGAATGTATGAATATGAGGGTGAAATTTTGAAAAAATGTACATTTACAAAAGACTTTGCATTTGAAACCCTGAAAGCCTTCTACATGGTACGGTTTAAGTGGAAACCATTTAAGATCAACAGTGTAAAATAACTATAGGTAGAGTGAAAAAGAAACCCTCAACCAGTTACATTGTCAAGGTTTGAAACCATTGAATCTTTTAAACCCTCACCCAGTGCATATTTAGAGCGAATCCTTTAAACCCTCAAACCATTCAAGCATTGAAAGCATTGAAACCATTCAAGCTTTGCATAGTAAGAGTGTTGTAAGGGTTTGAAACCATTCAAGCATTGAAAGCATTGAAACAATTAAAACATTGAAACCATTGAGACCCTGAAACATTAACTATGAAATTTAAAACCCATTAATAGTGATGCTCGAAACTGAAATCCTTTAAACCCTCAAACAATGGAAGTGAAATTGAATACCCTGAAACCATTAAAGCAATATGATGGTCGAGATGGTAACCAATAAACCAAAATATGAAACCCATACACATAAACAGTTAAAAAAAAACCATACGCAAAGTTAATTTGAAACCCTCGACCATTCAACTCAGCAAACCATTGAAACGGATTGCAACCTTTCAAGCATTAAAAGCATGAAAACCTTTGAAACCCTAAAACATTAACTATAAAATGTAAAACCCATTAACAATTATGCTCGAAAGAAAAATCCTTTAAACCCTCAAACAATGGAAGTGAAATTGAGTACCCTAAAACTACTAAAGCAATGTGAATCTGAAACCAAACACCATTGAAATAAAATAAAACCATATGTAGAGTGAATCTGAAACCATAGACCATTCAATTTTGCAAATGAGTGAAAGGGTTTGAAACCATTCGAGCACTGAAAGCATTGAAACCATTAAAAATTCGAAACCATTGAAAACCTCAAACATGAAGAGTGAAATTTAAAACCCATTAACAGTGATGCTCGAGATGCAAATTTATAACCTTTTTTAGCAATGTGCCAGTCGAAATCAAATACAGGCCACCAATTTTAATAGTGATTCATGAAATGAAAACCATTTTTTTTAGAAGTCACCATTAAAAACATAGTAGAGCTTGAATAGAGGAGTATGATTCCCCTTTTGCATGTATTTATGTTCATGAACACATCATTTAGTGTTCAGAAACAAAAAGACTTGCCAAAACGTAGCTAGACATGCAAACAAAGTAATGGACAACATAAAACAGTGTCAAAAAATTGTAAAAGAGTAAAGGAAAATGTCAAAAACAAAGTGAATGAAATTGGTAGGCCTTAGGGAGGAGAAAATCTCCCCTGGGTCGAAGAGGGCTGATGACTTTGAGTCCCATACCAAAGGCATCCTATCCTCATCGCCATCGAAACTTGCAAAAACCACAAAAAATGGAAGTACAGAGGAAACAATGAAAAACTGAAACCCCAACAAAAATGAGAAACCAGGTAAAGCGGGGAGAACACCAGTCCTTGTACCTAGCAAAGGGTGTGTACGTTATAGCATGTTAAGAAGAAAGAAAACTACATAAAACATAATAAAGCTAATTAAACTGCAAACATTATTTTCCTCCTTCAATTTGATTGTCCCCTAGTTTGATGTGTGCTTTCTAAATGGTAGGTACTTGATTATTCTCCATGATAGTGAATGCAAGATGGATTAAGCTAAAATGAGATGCAAAGATGGTTGCTAAATGGATGTGAATGTGAAAAAGGTGAGTAAGTACTTCTACATTACGAGGGTATGAAAATGAGAGGTTTAAATAGGCTTGAATGAGAGATGGAGATGCATAATAATGAGGCATATGTCCTTGAGAAGGGAAAGTGTCATGGATGAGAATGACATGTGTCCTTAAGAAGGACATGTGTCATTGGAAGGAATGACATGTGTCCCTGAGGACACATGCCCATTTGGGAATAAGACACCCAAATTGGAAGGTTCTATTCCAAAATAGATTACAAAAGAGAGATATTCTCATGTTTAGGATATTTAGGATGCTCTCCCAAGAAATGTATGCATAAAATTATGAAAGTAATCTAAAGAGACTCAAAAGAAGAACTAAACAATCAACAAACGCATATTTCAACCACACTCAAGATTGGGATGTTAAGAAGAAAGAAAACTCTATTAACATAATAAAGATAATTAAAGTGCAAACTCTATTTTCCTCCTTCGATTTGATTGTCCCCTAGTTTGATGTGTGTTTTCTATATGGTAGCTACTTGACTATGCTCCATGATAGTGAATACAAGATGGATAAAAGCTAAAATGAGATGCAACAATGGTTACAAAATGGATGTGAATGTGCAAAAGGTGAGTGTGTGTTTTTGTATTATGAGGGAATGAAAATGAAAGTGGATGGATTGTGAAGGAGAATGAGAGGTTTAAATAGCCTTGAAAGAGAGATGGAGAGGCATAAGAATGAGATACATGTCCCTAAGAAAGGCAAGTATCATGGATGAGAATGACATGTGTCCTTAAGAAGGACATGTGTCATTAGAAGGAATGACATGTGTCCTTGAGGACACATGCCCATTTGGAAATGAGACACCCAAATTGGAAGGTTCTATTGCAAAAGAGATTACGAAAGAGAGATATTATCATGTTTAAGATATTTAGGATATTTTCTAATGTTTTAGGAAATTTTCCTCAAATTCATGAGTATTTCCCAAATTTTAAAAAATTTGAGATATTTTAGGAATATGCACACATATGGTGAGGGTTATGGGATAAGGTTGACTATAACCCTATGGTTAGCTAGGTAGGTTAGGCTAGAGGAAGGGTGAAATTCAATTAATTAATTTATTTTAATTACCAGTTAATTTATCAAAAGCAGACAATAGCATAATTAATAAGATTAATTAGCTAGAGGAAATGATTATCAATTAATTAAATAATGTGTAATTACTTAATTAAAGGTGCTTGGGATAACTAAATTGATTTAAATAAATTAATCAAATTTAGATGTCTACACCTAATCCTTATTTTGAATATTCAAGTGTATCACTTGTGTCTTTCATGTATCCTACTTTTGGTATTTATGACAAATTTTTGAATTAGACCTATCCTTTATGCACTAAATATATTCCATTGATTCTATTATCACTTTTCTACACTTTGCATAATAAAGGGCTATTAGTCCATGCTTTTTCTTATTAAAATAAGTGAAAAAGGGCCACAACCCATTATAGATCAAAAGGATAAACCATCATAACTAGATTGGATCCCAACCAGTCATAGAAATAGAAAAACAAGACTCCCAACATAGAAACAACAAAGATGGAACCAAACAAAACCATAGAAAATGAAATAGAGAAAAGATGTTATAGACCAAACATCTATATTAGAGAGAGACTAATTGAAAAATATTTGAGAAAATAATAGGTCTACTCTTGAAGTAACCAAAACACAAAATAACCAAGCAGATCAATACCAACCCAAATAAAGAGAAGCTCTTGAAAATGAATTTTGGGGCCCAATAGTGAGCTAAATGGGGCAATCTGAGTTATATGAGTTGAGAGGGATCAACTTCTCTTCTTTTTAGTCTATTTAATCCATTTATTTTCATTATCATTTAGCTCCATTTTGCAAAATATAGTCTCTTTACTCTATTTTAGTCAATTTAGTTTCTCTACAATTTAGCTATATTTTACATAATATAGGCATAATCAGTTTAGTTACATTATCTTTTAGTTGAATTTTGTATAGATTAGTCTTGTTAATTTGTTTTAAGTCATTTAGATTCATGTAACCATTTCAACATTGTTATTATTTATTTCAATTATTAATAATTCCATCTATAGGTACATTTATATCATCTATTATAGATTATATTTCTTTTAGAAATCATTCACACATATCCATAATATGTCCAAATTTATATAATCATCTCATAAACATGATCATCATATCCTCCATCACACATTTTAGTCCTATCATATAGATAAAGTAGCACTATTCATACAAATATTGTCTCATCCTACATCATACATAATAGACACATATACATCCATCACATCATAAGCATACATAGCATTTTGTCTAGCATAGCATATGTCAATAATACTACATAAACCATAAATTTATAGAATCATAAGAATATCATATACACATCACATCACCATCAAATCATCCACATATACATATAAATAAAAGTTCATAATATTTATTACAATCCATAAAACTACATCATAACACATATATACATACACATAATGGTTGAAAAATTAGTTAAAAAAATATCAAAATTGGGTCCATCCTATCAGGGCTAGTTGGTGCTATCACCTTCAAATTATGCATGTGACGTTAAGCCTAATAACATGCTCTTGATCATCTGTGTCCCCTAGGTGGTGGTGGTGATAGCCCTTCTTATGATGGTCCTAGTGATTGTGGTGGATGCATCATTGATGTTTATGTATGTGATCTTCTTAATCTAACTGATTGGGAACAACTCCTCACTGATCCACACCTAGTTACATAAGGTGACACCCTCTATCCTAGTGACAATACCTACTCATATAGGTCCCTATAGTAGGTGGTCTCTCTTATTTCTCTAGCCAAGTCAATAGATAGTTCTATTATTATAGCTAACCCACCCCCATTTCTCATTATATCATCTCTTTCTTGATACAGTCTTGTCACATCTACAACGTATGTCCTTTGCTCCAGATCCCAAGTTTCATAGCCTAACCATAGAATGTATTTATTGATGGTTATGATATCACTCTCCTCAACCACCCTATCCCTCTCAATAGCCAAGATATCTCACTCTATAAGTAGTGTATTAATTTGGCCCTATATCCCTATGATTTGCCTCTACTACAATTCTATCTAGCCCAAATCTACTACTAACCTCATTTTCATGGACCATCAACCCCTCCTACTCTTCTTAGTGCAGCTAGTGATAGTCCATGTGGTGTGGATAATGGGTCTACACATGTTAACAAGAGTGACATGTTTATTTGATCTCATTTTTTTATCTTAATGTTTTTCCATTTATTTTATGTTTTTTGGTTGATATTGATATAATTATGGTCCATTTGAAAACAAATTTCATTGCATATATATTTTTTATTCTTTCTTGATAGTACTTAGTGTTTATCGCCTTGTTGATCATAATTTCATGGTCTTGTTGGGTTGTTTACCCCTTAGGTTGGTCATAGTTGAGAAATTTTGTGGCATCTTTCAAAGTTTTCTCCTATGATTCCTTTTTAGTCCTTCTTAGGTGGCTATTATGAGTTTTGGGGGTTGTTTGGCCTTTTTTTTCCTGAGAGCTTGTTCCTTTTTTAGGTAATTCCCTAGATTCTAGCCTCTAAGAACCACTAAGTTTTCTTATCTTTCGATTGAGATACTAGATAATTACGGTCTTTGTCTTACAAGAGACAATTATATGTGTATCCTTGTAGCCATTAGTCTCTTGGAGTTCTAAGATTTGTAATCTTGAGTGTCATTCCTTTGTTGAGTGAGTAGTTAGATGGAGATTCTTAGCAATGTTAGCCATGCTAGAAAATGAGTTTGACCACTTATTGCCAATCAGACCCCACAGTTGGTCTTTACCCTCAATTCCAAAAGCATGTAGTGGTGGTAGTGTGGTTATCTCTAATGTGGTTACATAGGTATTGAGTGGTATTCAAATATCTTATATACCCCTAAAGATGTGTGTGGTGAGGTTGAGGCCTAACCTTCATGAGTGACTAGTGGGTTGATCTTGTAATTGTCTTGGGTTTGAAGGATTTATTACTTGGTGAACCATATTCTTTTCTCACATAAGATTGTAGGAGTAAGCCTAATTTTAGTGGGTGAGTATATATTGTCCATCTTGTTTTAAGTTTTGAGGCATGCTCCTCAATATTGTTTTTCAACCTTATGTTGAAGTATGTGTTGCTTGTATTTTTATTGTTTATCATGTTGTGAATGGGAAATCTTTGTTGAGATTCACCATTTTCTTTCTGACTTATATTCTTTCTCTACTTGGTGTGTTTGGGTCACATGTATTTTTTAGCTATAGTTTAACAAAATATTGGTTATTTTTGTTCTACAGGTAGATGCATGGTTTAATTTAATAAAATTTAATTAATTTTTGTGTGAAACATTATTCATGTGTGGATTAAATAAAATTATGCTTTATGGTGTTTAATACATTGAGTTTTATAATTAGATGATGATGTACAACTTTAGGTGTTAATGATATATTGTTCTTTGGCTATATATGAATTGAGTAGAATTGTAAGGCCTCTATTTTTCTAGAAATGTAAAATGGACATTTATTTAACTACAACTAAAGTTTATAGGTATGACTGATCATGCAACTCATCAAAACATCATGTCTAATGTGAAGTATCTTAAAATAACTTTGTAAAGATGCAATCAAAACTCAATCTCAAAATTTGTAATAGTTGAACAAAAAGATATCATTTTTTGTTAAGACAATATCATATTTTTATTTAAAATATAGCGTATATGTAACCTAAATGGACCAAATATCTATTCATAATCATAAATATTTGTTATCTCTAAGTTTTATATCCAACACAAATTAACCAATAGTTGAACACTAAAACCTTTTGACAACCCTTCCACATCATGGAAAAATACAATGTATTTATTTTCTCACCTTTTATTTATGTGGTAAGACAAATTATGAAAATTAAATGCTCTTGTGCATATACATTTCTAACCAGAATTTTGTGCACATAGAAATAATATTTTTCACTATGACAACAATAATTATTTAAATGAGCATTTTATTTTATTAATAACATTTTTATGGTGAGTATTTATAATATTTCATTTGAAACAAAAAATTATATATTTCACTTTTTAATGAATGTATTTATGCTATTTTATATAACATTCATAGATTCTCATGTGTTCAAGTATTGGTCTATCTTGAGCAACAATTAGATGTTTTACATCACTAACCTCTTTCCCCTAGCTATATGGTTTTAAAACAAGTAGAAAACTTTCTTTTATTTTTATATTTTGTTTTCCTAGTGGATTCATTGTGAAGACATATATTGTATTTATTAATATTAGGGACCTTCTTTCTTAGAGAAAGTTCTCCATAACTTGATTTGCTACAAAAATTTATCATGGCCTCATTAAGGATTGTTTGTTAACATGTTTTTGACATCATTTGTATGATATTTATCTCTGGACAATATGAGATCAAAGCATTATATTTGATGATACCTTGCAATCCCTCTTGAAAGATAAAGTACAATTTTGTTAATGTTGATGATTAAAATGATATTAAATATTTAAAACTTAATGAGAATGAAATATGAGTATTGCATCTTTTTTCTGATCAAGCATTTTAAACAAAATAAACAACCTTAATTATCCTGGAAATAACATCACATGTACCAAAACGGTTTTGTGTACTTACATTTAACAACAATATAATAAGCCTCACTAGTTTAAATAATTTATGGAAACGTCAACAACAATTCAAATCTAATTATAATAAGCCTCACTAGTTTAAATAATTGAATTGTTGTTGACGTTTCCATAAATTATTTAAACTAGTGAGGCTTATTATATTGTTGTTAAATGTAAGTACACAAAACCGTTTTGGTACATGTGATGTTATTTCCAAGATAATTAAGGTTGTTTATTTTGTTTAAAATGCTTGATCAGAAAAAAGATGCAATACTCATATTTCATTCTCATTAAGTTTTAAATATTTAATATCATTTTAATCATCAACATTAACAAAATTGTACTTTATCTTTCAAGAGGGATTGCAAGGTATCATCAAATATAATGCTTTGATCTCATATTGTCCAGAGATAAATATCATACAAATGATGTCAAAAACATGTTAACAAACAATCCTTAATGAGGCCATGATAAATTTTTGTAGCAAATCAAGTTATGGAGAACTTTCTCTAAGAAAGAAGGTCCCTAATATTAATAAATACAATATATGTCTTCACAATGAATCCACTAGGAAAACAAAATATAAAAATAAAAGTAAGTTTTCTACTTGTTTTAAAACCATATAGCTAGGGGAAAGAGGTTAGTGATGTAAAACATCTAATTGTTGCTCAAGATAGACCAATACTTGAACACATGAGAATCTATGAATGTTATATAAAATAGCATAAATACATTCATTAAAAAGTGAAATATATAATTTTTTGTTTCAAATGAAGTATTATAAATACTCACCATAAAAATGTTATTAATAAAATAAAATGCTCATTTAAATAATTATTGTTGTCATAGTGAAAAATATTATTCCTATGTGCACAAAATTCTGGTTAGAAATGTATATGCACAAGAGCATTTAATTTTCATAATTTGTCTTACCACATAAATAAAAGGTGAGAAAATAAATGCATTGTATTTTTCCATGATGTGGAAGGGTTGTCAAAAGGTTTTAGTGTTCAACTATTGGTTAATTTGTGTTGGATATAAAACTTAGAGATAACAAATATTTATGATTATGAATAGATATTTGGTCCATTTAGGTTACATATACGCTATATTTTAAATAAAAATATGATATTGTCTTAACAAAAAATGATATCTTTTTGTTCAACTATTACAAATTTTGAGATTGAGTTTTGATTGCATCTTTACAAAGTTATTTTAAGATACTTCACATTAGACATGATGTTTTGATGAGTTGCATGATCAGTCATACCTATAAACTTTAGTTGTAGTTAAATAAATGTCCATTTTACATTTCTAGAAAAATAGAGGCCTTACAATTCTACTCAATTCATATATAGCCAAAGAACAATATATCATTAACACCTAAAGTTGTACATCATCATCTAAATATAAAACTCAATGTATTAAACACCATAAAGCATAATTTTATTTAATCCACACATGAATAATGTTTCACACAAAAATTAATTAAATTTTATTAAATTAAACCATGCATCTACCTGTAGAACAAAAATAACCAATATTTTGTTAAACTACAGCTAAAAAATACATGTGACCCAAACACACCAAGTAGAGAAAGAATATAAGTCAGAAAGAAAATGGTGAATCTCAACAAAGATTTCCCATTCACAACATGATAAACAATAAAAATACAAGCAACACATACTTCAACATAAGGTTGAAAAACAATATTGAGGAGCATGCCTCAAAACTTAAAACAAGATGGACAATATATACTCACCCACTAAAATTAGGCTTACTCCTACAATCTTATGTGAGAAAAGAATATGGTTCACCAAGTAATAAATCCTTCAAACCCAAGACAATTACAAGATCAACCCACTAGTCACTCATGAAGGTTAGGCCTCAACCTCACCACACACATCTTTAGGGGTATATAAGATATTTGAATACCACTCAATACCTATGTAACCACATTAGAGATAACCACACTACCACCACTACATGCTTTTGGAATTGAGGGTAAAGACCAACTGTGGGGTCTGATTGGCAATAAGTGGTCAAACTCATTTTCTAGCATGGCTAACATTGCTAAGAATCTCCATCTAACTACTCACTCAACAAAGGAATGACACTCAAGATTACAAATCTTAGAACTCCAAGAGCCTAATGGCTACAAGGATACACATATAATTGTCTCTTGTAAGACAAAGACCGTAATTATCTAGTATCTCAATCGAAAGATAAGAAAACTTAGTGGTTCTTAGAGGCTAGAATCTAGGGAATTACCTAAAAAAGGAACAAGCTCTCAGGAAAAAAAAGGCCAAACAACCCCCAAAACTCATAATAGCCACCTAAGAAGGACTAAAAAGGAATCATAGGAGAAAACTTTGATTGATGCCACAAAATTTCTCAACTATGACCAACCTAAGGGGTAAACAACCCAACAAGACCATGAAATTATGATCAACAAGGCGATAAACACTAAGTACTATCAAGAAAGAATAAAAAATATATATGCAATGAAATTTTTTTTCAAATGGACCATAATTATATCAATATCAACCAAAAAACATAAAATAAATGGAAAAACATTAAGATAAAAAAATGAGATCAAATAAACATGTCACTCTTGTTAACATGTGTAGACCCATTATCCACACCACATGGACTATCACTAGCTGCACTAAGAAGAGTAGGAGGGGTTGATGGTCCATGAAAATGAGGTTAGTAGTAGATTTGGGCTAGATAGAATTGTAGTAGAGGCAAATCATAGGGATATAGGGCCAAATTAATACACTACTTATAGAGTGAGATATCTTGGCTATTGAGAGGGATAGGGTGGTTGAGGAGAGTGATATCATAACCATCAATAAATACATTCTATGGTTAGGCTATGAAACTTGGGATCTGGAGCAAAGGACATACGTTGTAGATGTGACAAGACTATATCAAGAAAGAGATGATATAATGAGAAATGGGGGTGGGTTAGCTATAATAATAGAACTATCTATTGACTTGGCTAGAGAAATAAGAGAGACCACCTACTATAGGGACCTATATGAGTAGGTATTGTCACTAGGATAGAGGGTGTCACCTTATGTAGCTAGGTGTGGATCAGTGAGGAGTTGTTCCCAATCAGTTAGATTAAGAAGATCACATACATAAACATCAATGATGCATCCACCACAATCACTAGGACCATCATAAGAAGGGCTATCACCACCACCACCTAGGGGACACAGATGATCAAGAGCATGTTATTAGGCTTAACGTCACATGCATAATTTGAAGGTGATAGCACCAACTAGCCCTGATAGGATGGACCCAATTTTGATATTTTTTTAACTAATTTTTCAACCATTATGTGTATGTATATATGTGTTATGATGTAGTTTTATGGATTGTAATAAATATTATGAACTTTTATTTATATGTATATGTGGATGATTTGATGGTGATGTGATGTGTATATGATATTCTTATGATTCTATAAATTTATGGTTTATGTAGTATTATTGACATATGCTATGCTAGACAAAATGCTATGTATGCTTATGATGTGATGGATGTATATGTGTCTATTATGTATGATGTAGGATGAGACAATATTTGTATGAATAGTGCTACTTTATCTATATGATAGGACTAAAATGTGTGATGGAGGATATGATGATCATGTTTATGAGATGATTATATAAATTTGGACATATTATGGATATGTGTGAATGATTTCTAAAAGAAATATAATCTATAATAGATGATATAAATGTACCTATAGATGGAATTATTAATAATTGAAATAAATAATAACAATGTTGAAATGGTTACATGAATCTAAATGACTTAAAACAAACTAACAAGACTAATCTATACAAAATTCAACTAAAAGATAATGTAACTAAACTGATTATGCCTATATTATGTAAAATATAGCTAAATTGTAGAGAAACTAAATTGACTAAAATAGAGTAAAGAGACTATATTTTGCAAAATGGAGCTAAATGATAATGAAAATAAATGGATTAAATAGACTAAAAAGAAGAGAAGTTGATCCCTCTCAACTCATATAACTCAGATTGCCCCATTTAGCTCACTATTGGGCCCCAAAATTCATTTTCAAGAGCTTCTCTTTATTTGGGTTGGTACTGATCTGCTTGGTTATTTTGTGTTTTGGTTACTTCAAGAGTAGACCTATTATTTTCTCAAATATTTTTCAATTAGTCTCTCTCTAATATAGATGTTTGGTCTATAACATCTTTTCTCTATTTCATTTTCTATGGTTTTGTTTGGTTCCATCTTTGTTGTTTCTATGTTGGGAGTCTTGTTTTTCTATTTCTATGACTGGTTGGGATCCAATCTAGTTATGATGGTTTATCCTTTTGATCTATAATGGGTTGTGGCCCTTTTTCACTTATTTTAATAAGAAAAAGCATGGACTAATAGCCCTTTATTATGCAAAGTGTAGAAAAGTGATAATAGAATCAATGGAATATATTTAGTGCATAAAGGATAGGTCTAATTCAAAAATTTGTCATAAATACCAAAAGTAGGATACATGAAAGACACAAGTGATACACTTGAATATTCAAAATAAGGATTAGGTGTAGACATCTAAATTTGATTAATTTATTTAAATCAATTTAGTTATCCCAAGCACCTTTAATTAAGTAATTACACATTATTTAATTAATTGATAATCATTTCCTCTAGCTAATTAATCTTATTAATTATGCTATTGTCTGCTTTTGATAAATTAACTGGTAATTAAAATAAATTAATTAATTGAATTTCACCCTTCCTCTAGCCTAACCTACCTAGCTAACCATAGGGTTATAGTCAACCTTATCCCATAACCCTCACCATATGTGTGCATATTCCTAAAATATCTCAAATTTTTTAAAATTTGGGAAATACTCATGAATTTGAGGAAAATTTCCTAAAACATTAGAAAATATCCTAAATATCTTAAACATGATAATATCTCTCTTTCGTAATCTCTTTTGCAATAGAACCTTCCAATTTGGGTGTCTCATTTCCAAATAGGCATGTGTCCTCAAGGACACATGTCATTCCTTCTAATGACACATGTCCTTCTTAAGGACACATGTCATTCTCATCCATGACACTTGCCTTTCTTAGGGACATGTATCTCATTCTTATGCCTCTCCATCTCTCTTTCAAGGCTATTTAAACCTCTCATTCTCCTTCACAATCCATCCACTTTCATTTTCATTCCCTCATAATACAAAAACACTCACTCACCTTTTGCACATTCACATCCATTTTGTAACCATTGTTGCATCTCATTTTAGCTTTTATCCATCTTGTATTCACTATCATGGAGCATAGTCAAGTAGCTACCATATAGAAAACACACATCAAACTAGGGGACAATCAAATCGAAGGAGGAAAATAGAGTTTGCACTTTAATTATCTTTATTATGTTAATAGAGTTTTCTTTCTTCTTAACATCCCAATCTTGAGTGTGGTTGAAATATGCGTTTGTTGATTGTTTAGTTCTTCTTTTGAGTCTCTTTAGATTACTTTCATAATTTTATGCATACATTTCTTGGGAGAGCATCCTAAATATCCTAAACATGAGAATATCTCTCTTTTGTAATCTATTTTGGAATAGAACCTTCCAATTTGGGTGTCTTATTCCCAAATGGGCATGTGTCCTCAGGGACACATGTCATTCCTTCCAATGACACATGTCCTTCTTAAGGACACATGTCATTCAAATCCATGACACTTTCCCTTCTCAAGGACATATGCCTCATTATTATGCATCTCCATCTCTCATTCAAGCCTATTTAAACCTCTCATTTTCATACCCTCGTAATGTAGAAGTACTTACTCACCTTTTTCACATTCACATCCATTTAGCAACCATCTTTGCATCTCATTTTAGCTTAATCCATCTTGCATTCACTATCATGGAGAATAATCAAGTACCTACCATTTAGAAAGCACACATCAAACTAGGGGACAATCAAATTGAAGGAGGAAAATAATGTTTGCAGTTTAATTAGCTTTATTATGTTTTATGTAGTTTTCTTTCTTCTTAACATGCTATAACGTACACACCCTTTGCCAGGTACAAGGACTGGTGTTCTCCCCGCTTTACCTGGTTTCTCATTTTTGTTGGGGTTTCAGTTTTTCATTGTTTCCTCTGTACTTCCATTTTTTGTGGTTTTTGCAGGTTTCGATGGCGATGAGGATAGGATGCCTTTGGTATGGGACTCAAAGTCATCAGCCCTCTTCGACCCAGGGGAGATTTTCTCCTCCCTAAGGCCTACCAATTTCATTCACTTTGTTTTTGACATTTTCCTTTACTCTTTTACAATTTTTTGACACTGTTTTATGTTGTCCATTACTTTGTTTGCATGTCTAGCTACGTTTTGGCAAGTCTTTTTGTTTCTGAACACTAAATGATGTGTTCATGAACATAAATACATGCAAAAGGGGAATCATACTCCTCTATTCAAGCTCTACTATGTTTTTAATGGTGACTTCTAAAAAAAATGGTTTTCATTTCATGAATCACTATTAAAATTGGTGGCCTGTATTTGATTTCGACTGGCACATTGCTAAAAAAGGTTATAAATTTGCATCTCGAGCATCACTGTTAATGGGTTTTAAATTTCACTCTTCATGTTTGAGGTTTTCAATGGTTTCGACTTTTTAATGGTTTCAATGCTTTCAGTGCTCGAATGGTTTCAAACCCTTTCACTCATTTGCAAAATTGAATGGTCTATGGTTTCAGATTCACTCTACGTATGGTTTTATTTTATTTCAATGGTGTTTGGTTTCAGATTCACATTGCTTTAGTAGTTTTAGGGTACTCAATTTCACTTCCATTGTTTGAGGGTTTAAAGGATTTTTCTTTCGAGCATAATTGTTAATGGGTTTTACATTTTATAGTTAATGTTTTAGGGTTTCAAAGGTTTTCATGCTTTTAATGCTTGAAAGGTTGCAATCCGTTTCAATGGTTTGCTGAGTTGAATGGTCGAGGGTTTCAAATTAACTTTGCGTATGGTTTTTTTTTAACTGTTTATGTGTATGGGTTTCATATTTTGGTTTATTGGTTACCATCTCGACCATCATATTGCTTTAATGGTTTCAGGGTATTCAATTTCACTTCCATTGTTTGAGGGTTTAAAGGATTTCAGTTTCGAGCATCACTATTAATGGGTTTTAAATTTCATAGTTAATGTTTCAGGGTCTCAATGGTTTCAATGTTTTAATTGTTTCAATGCTTTCAATGCTTGAATGGTTTCAAACCCTTACAACACTCTTACTATGCAAAGCTTGAATGGTTTCAATGCTTTCAATGCTTGAATGGTTTGAGGGTTTAAAGGATTCGCTCTAAATATGCACTGGGTGAGGGTTTAAAAGATTCAATGGTTTCAAACCCTGACAATGTAACTGGTTGAGGGTTTCTTTTTCACTCTACCTATAGTTATTTTACACTGTTGATCTTAAATGGTTTCCACTTAAACCGTACCATGTAGAAGGCTTTCAGGGTTTCAAATGCAAAGTCTTTTGTAAATGTACATTTTTTCAAAATTTCACCCTCATATTCATACATTCTTCGTTTCCATTTCAAGCATCACATTTCCTTTCTGGTTTAAGGGTTTTCTATTTCTCCTACATTGTTTGAGGGTTGAAAGGTTGCAATGGTTTCAAACCTTTTCAATGTAACTTGTTTAGATTCATTGAATGTACTTATTTGTTTTTTTGCTAAATAGTTTCCATGTTAGTTTATGTATTGTTAACTCAATGAGTGCCCAATTTCCTTTAGTGTGTTCAAAAATGAAATAACTAATACTTTACATGTTTCTTTTCTACTTGTGCACTTCCATAGTTTCCATGTTTATTTATAAACAGTTGCCATGTTTCTTTGTAAATAGTTACCATGTTTCGTTTATAAATAGTAAATTGTTAAATTGAATACATTAACTATGAAATACAAACCCTTAAACATTAACAATGACATTGAAACCCTTCAACCCAGGTATGACATATTATGCATTTATGTATGGATATGTATATGAATATATTTATGAACATGTATATGCATATATGTATGTACATGTCTATATGTACATGTATGTTTCTACATGACTTACAACTAAAAATGCAGCCCTTCAACCCAAGTTTTCCATATCATGCATTTATGTATGGACATATATATGCATATATGTATGGACTCATTTATGCATATATGTATGGACATGTATATGTTGATATGTATGTACATGTATGTATGTACATGTCTATATGTACATGTGTATGTTTCTACATGAATTACAACTAAAAATGAAGCCCTTCAAACCAAGTTTGATATATCATGCATTTATCATGTATGGACATGTATATGCATATATGTATGGACTTGTTTATGCATATATGTATGGACATGTATATGCATATATGTATGTACAAATGTGTATGTACATGTATGTATGTTAATTTCTGTATGTACATGTGTATGTTTCTACATGACTTACAACTAAAAATGAAGCCCTTCGAACCAAGTTTGATATATCATGCATTTATCATGCATGGACATGTATATGCATATATGTATGGACTTGTTTATGCATATATGTATGGACATGTATATGCACATATGTATGTACAAATGTGTATGTACATGTATGTATGTACATGTCTGTATGTACACGCATGTTTCTACATGAATTACAACTTAAAATGAAAACCTTCAATATATGGACATGTATATATATGTATGTGCATGTATACACATTTATCTGTACATCTGTATACATATATGTATCTACATGTATTTCCATATATGTATGTACATGTATTTTTTTATATGTATGTGCATGTATGTATGTACATTTAGAGATGTATATGCTTGTATATAGACGTATGTATCTAGATCTCTGCATGTACATATTTGTATGTGCATAGGGGGGACGAGCCAAAACCTGCGCACCCTAACTTTGAGGTAACACGTGGTAGACCACGTGGACCCACTCACCAACTTTGACTGCTGGCTAACTAGTCCGCTGAGTTGGCTACACCAGATAAAAAATTATGTATGTGTACATATATCAGGAGGGCACAACTTGTAGAAATTAAAACACATTTAGAGGTGGGGGCCAGAACTTGGAAGGTCCACAAACTAATCTCTCACAAAGTCCTTGTGTGTTATCCAATCCATTCACCTGTAATGTGTTGATTAGGCAAAGTTGTCTACAATTGGAACAAGATCCCACAGATGATTTCGGAAGCCTCGAATCTCCTATGACTTATATCTATTTTGGGAAACATCAACAACAACAACTATTCAGTCAAATATGGAATGTCAGTGACATATCAGGGTGCAACTGGAAAAAGTTGGGGGCCGTGACTATTCCGGCTCCAAAACAGACCTTTCGTACAGCATGATAGTGACGTGTTAGTCAATCGTAACAGTTTATTGCAAAATCGACGGTGTAAAACGTGCGACTAATACGTATGTTAGTAAATCTGTACTGCTGTTTGAAACCAAAATAGACTCATCCAAGGGAGAGACACACGAAACTTTGATACAATGTTAGTACGTGCGCACCCTAACTTCGGGGTTCAGTACAATTCCCTAACATCTTCCTATCGATATCCCTTCCGCGAATTTACAAACCGACAGAATTCACGACTTCACAAGATTCCTTCCTTGCACCTCGTGGTCAAAAGTCTTCCTCTAAGGCGAAACAGTACGAAATGTTAAACGGAACGGGACAACTTCGGTTTAAAAAAAGTTGAAAATTCATTTAGATTGCTTCTGCACTCCTTCCGCCATCCACATCAAAAAAGGTTTTAAAATTTTGGCGTGCTTTCTGCGTTCCTGCTGTTGTCCACATCGACCTTTTTCCACGCGTTTTCCGATGCAAAGACTCAATTGACGCGTTTTTTCAGTATGTCCGTCTGCTCCCTCTCCTATATCCTATTTTATATTTACTCTGCACTTCACCTCAACGAGAAGCCTGTTTTCATTACTCTGTCTTCTATTCTTTCTTTGTGTTTCAGTTCAGCCCAATTAAAATGGCTTCTCCTTCTAACACTGGCACCTGCTCACTGTTTGAGGAATTTGCAGTTCCAGGAAAATTTCCTAACATCTTCCTATCGATAGTGGAAGCTGGTTTTTGCCACCGCCGAAGCATCCATCTCAAATCCCAGAAATCTCTATCCACCTCATTTTCTCACTCTGAGCACTACTACATATATACATAATCCCCTTAACACATACTATCATTCCACTGCTGGTTTGATTTAATTTTGTTTTGCACACACTTGGTAACGAGGCAAAAACTTGCGATTCCCCCTTGATGTGAAACATTATCAGCAATGGTACAAGGAATTTGAGGGATCCAATACACTAACATCACATATGAAAGCATCACTAGTTCCGTTGCGATTGAGGTAAGTTTTTAAACAACTTCGTTACCATGATAGATTTTTGTTTTGCTACAAACCATTTGTTTTGAGAATTCTAGACATGGGTTTCCATTTCATGTGATAAATTGCAGGCAGATTTTGGTACCACCATGCAGAGCCTTCATATGTGATGTTAGTGTCTCAAATACCTTGTACCATCCCTGATAATGCTTCCCATTAAGTGGGAATCGCAGGTTTTGTACTCAACGACAAAGGAGAGGGGAAAATGAGGAATATCAGAATGTTGGGGTTTTATTCTTATATATTGTATTAGTTCCAGGCTAAATTTTGTCCTCCTGTTCATAGCAACGTAACTATTCAAAAAAAAAGATTCATTGCTTTGAGTGTTTGTTTGTGTCGAATTGATTTTTCTTTCTTGATTTTTCTTGATTAATGTTATTTAAAAATACGTCAAATCAAACAAAGATTATCCAGTTTCTTAGACTGCTGAATCTGATGCATAAATTATCATGACAATGGCAATATAGGTTCTAGTAGTTCAGGAAAAGTGTGGACCGTACAAGGATTCTGGGTTGTGGAAGATGCCAACAGGGGATTAACCAGGTATCGGGTTTAACTTTCAATATCGAGACCGGATAAAAAAAATTACTCATCAATTTATGGGCAATTTCTGTCTCAGGGGAAGGCATTAAGGCCTACCTTACCTTGCTTCTCATTTTTGTTGAGATTTCATTTTTTCATTGTTTCCTCAGACTGGTGTTCTCCTCGCTTTACCTGGTTTCTCATTTTTGTTGGGGTTTCATTTTTTCATTGTTTCCTCAGTACTTACATTTTGTGTGGTTTTTGCAGGTTTCCATGGTGATGAGGACAGGATGCCTTCGGTATGGGACTCAAAGCTGTCGGCCCTCTTCGACCCAGGTGAGATTTTCTCCTCCCTAAGGCCTACCGATTCCATTCACTTTGTTTTTGGCGTTTTCCTTTTCTATTTTACGATTTTTTGACACTGTTTTATGACGTTTGTTACTTCGTTTGTGTGTCCAGCTACGTTTTGGCAAGTCTTTGTGTTTTTGAACACTAAATGATGTGTTCATGAACACAAATACATGCAAAAGGGGAATCATAATCCTCTGTTCAAGCTCTACTATGTTTTTAATGGTGATTTCTGAAAAAAAAAACGGTTTTCATTTCATGCATCATTGTTAAAATTGGTGGCCTATATTCGATTTCGACCAACACATTGCTAAAAAATGGTTATAAATTTGGATCTCGAACCTCACTGTTAATGGGTTTTATGTTTGAGGGTTTCAATGGTTTTGATGTTTTAATGGTTTCAATTCGTTCAGTGCTCGAATAGTTTCAAACCCTTTCACTCGTTTGTAGAATTCAATGGTCTTTGGTTTCAGATTCACTATGCGTATGGTTTTATTTTATTTCAATGGTCTTTGGTTTCAGATTCACATTGCTTTAGTAGTTTCATGGTATTCAATTTCACTTCCATTGTCTAAGGGTTTAAAGGATTTTTCTTTCGAGCATCACTGTTAATGGATTTTACATTTCACAGTTAATGTTTTAGGGTTTCAAAGGCTTTAATGCTTTTAATGCTTGAATGATTGCAATCCCTTTCAATGGTTTGTAGAGTTGAATGGTTGAGGGTTTCAAATTAACAAGCTGTATGGTTTTTTTTAACTGTTTATGCGTATGGGTTTCATATTTTGGTTTATTGGTTACCATCTTGACCATCATATTGCTTTAATGGTTTCAGGGTATTCAATTTCACTTCCATTGTTTGAGGGTTTAAAGGATTTCAGTTTTGAGCATCACTGTTAATGGGTCTTAAATTTCATAGTTAATGTTTCAGGGTTTCAATGGTTTCAACATTTTAATTATTTTGAATGCTTTCAATGCTTGAATGGTATCAAACCCTTACAACACTCTAACTATGCAATGTTTGAATGGTTTCAATGTTTTCAATGCTTGAATGGTTTGAGGGTTTAAAGGATTCGCTCTAAATATGCACTGTGTGAGGGTTTAAAGGATTCAATGGTTTCAAACCCTGGCAATGTAACTAGTTGAGGGTTTCTTTTTCATTCTGCCTACAGTTATTTTACATCGTTGATCTTAAATGGTTTCCACTTAAACCCCACCATGTAGAAGGCTTTCGGGGTTTCAAATGCAAAGTCTTTTGTAACTGTACAATTTTTCAAAATTTCACCCTCATATTCATACATTCTTCATTTCCGTTTCAAGCATCACATTTCCTTTCTGGTTTAAGGGTTTTCTATTTCTCCTACATCATTTGAGGGTTGAAAGGTTGCAATGGTTTTAAACCCTTTCAATGTAACTTGTTTAGATTCATTGAATGCACTGATTTATTTTTTTTGCTAAATAGTTGCCATGTTACTTTATGTATTGTTAACACAATGAACGCCCAATTTCCTTTAGTGTGTTAAAAAATGGAATAACTAATACTTAACATGTTTCTTTTCTACTTGTGCACTTCCATAGTTGCCATGTTTATTTATAAATAGTTGCCATGTTTCTTTGTAAATAGTTTCCATGTTTCTTTTATAAATAGTAAACTATTAAATTGAATACATTAACTGTGAAATACAAACCCTTAAACCCTTAAACATTAACAGTGACATTGAAACCCTTCAACCCAAGTTTGACATATCATGTATTTATGTATGGACATGTATATGCATATATGTATGGGACACGTATATGTAGATATGTATGTACATGTATGTACATGTATGTTTCTACATGACTTACAACTGATAATGCATCCCCTTCGACCCAAGTTTGACATATCATGCATTTATGTATGGACATGTATATGCATATATGTATGGACTCGTTTATGCATATATGTATGGACATGTATGTGTATGTATGTACATGCCTATATGTACATGTGTATGCTTCTACATGACTTAGAACTAAAAACGAATCCCTTCAAACTAAGTTTTATATATCATGCATTTATCATGTGCGGACATGTATATGCATATATGTATGGACTTGTTTATGCATATATGTATGGACATGTATATGCATATATGTATGTACAAATGTGTATATATATGTATGTATGTACATGTCTGTATGTACATGTATGCATATATGTATGTACAAATGTGTATATATATGTATGTATGTACATGTCTGTATGTACATGTATGCTTCTACATGACTTACAACTTAAAATGCAAACCTTCAATATATGGACATGTATATATATGTATGTATCTACATGTATATACATATATGTATGTGCATGTATACACATTTATGTGTACATGTGTATACATATATGTATGCACATGTATTTATATATATGTATGTACATGTATTTCACTATATGTATGTGCATGTATGTATGTACATTTAGAGATGTACATGCTTGCAGGGTAAGTGCAAAAAGTTGTGTCCACTTAATATGGAAGTTTTGGACTTAGTTAAAAAGTGGAAATCGGGCGAAGTGAATAGGAGATGAATTGGGATCCCGTTTACTCTTGGGATCCCGAGCCGAAAAACAAACGGGATCCCGAGCCTAGAACCCCAAATGGGGTCCCGTGTTAAAATGAAACGGGATCCTGTGTGATCCCGTTTCATTTCAATTCCGTGTTGAAATGAAACAGGATCCCATTTCATTTCGACATGGGATCCCGTTTCGAATATATAAATTTTTTTTAAAAACGAAATGGGGTTCATTTTTGCCATACACGATCCCGATTGAAGGAGTGGAGGCCTCCCAGAAATTGCCAACAACCTGCCTGCAAGTCTTTTAGGTACACCCAACACCCATTTTTATTCAATAATTCATATTTAGATTTATTTTTTAGTTAAAAAATTAGATTTTTAGTTTAAAAATTAGTTTTTTTGTTAATGATTTTTAGTTTAAATTTAATTTTTTTGTTAGGAAAAAATGATTTTTAGCTTAGTAATTATTTTTTTCATTAGAAAAGTATGTTTTTAGTTTAAAAATTAGTTAAATTTAGTTTGAATTCTTTTTTATGAATTGATTAGATT
>NC_081411.1:253535609-253672808 GCF_030272615.1 Cryptomeria japonica
AATTACAAAATTTGCAGATGTTAAATTTAAAATTCCTATTCTAAGTACATCAAATTAACTAATTAACTAACTACGACTATACCCCTCTTTAAACATACTATTACGACCATACCCATTTTAATGTATACTAGGACCTATTAACTATATATATTATTAAATGTCATATATTAAATAGCATAATAGGTCGTATTAACTATATATGAAATTAAGTAATTACGATCAAATTAAATAGAATTAAGACCAAGTCTTTTTTAAGACACATGTAATTAGGACATGCATGTGTCTTAAGGGGATCCCAGTCATAATTATTTATTTAAAATGATCCCCTAAAGCCACATGTGTGTCCTATATTTAAAATAGTTCTTCTTTCCCTTGCCACATACATCCTATAATCTAGGCCTATCCCCTTAAGCCACATATATCTTAATTAGGCCTATCATCTTAAGCCACATACATCCTAATTAGGCCAATCCCTTTAAGTCATCCATCTTAAATGATTAATTACAAAATTTGTAGATGCTAAATTTGAAATTCCTATTCTAAGTACATGAAAATTAACTAATTACAACCATACGGGCCTCTGTAATAGGTCCTATTAACTATATATTCAATTTATTAACTTAATTATGATCAAATTTAATTTAATTTTGACCATGTCTCCTTAAGCCACATTTAATTAGGAAATGCACGTACATCCTATAATTAGGCTTGTACCCTTAAGCCACATACATCCTATAATTTAGGCCTATCCCCTTGAGCCACATACATCCTAATTAGGCCTATTGATCATCTTAAGCCACATACATCCTATAATTTAGGCCTACCCCCTTAAGCCACATACATCCTAATTAGGCCTATAGATCATCTAAAGCCACATACATCCTAATTAGGCCTATAGATCATCTAAAGCCACATACATCCTAATTAGGCCTATAGATCATCTAAAGCCACATACATCCTAATTAGGCTAATCCCGTTAAGTCATGTGTCTTAAATGATTAATTATAAATTTGTAGATGCTAAATTTGAAATTCCTACTCTAAGTACATTAAATTTACTAATTACAACCATACGGGCCTCTTAACATACTAGGACCTATTAACTATATATATTATTAAATACCATATATTAAATAGCATGTAATAAGTCATATTAACTATATATTTAATTTATTAAGTAATTATGATCAAATTAAATTTAATTTCGACCATGTCCCCTTAAGACACATGTAATTAGGAAATGCATGTACATCCTATAATTTAGGTATGTCCCCTTAAGCCACATACATCCTATAATTTAGGTCTATCCCCTTAGGCCACATACATCCTAATTAGGCCTATAGATCATCTTAAGCCACATACATCCTAATTAGGCAAATCCCTTTAAGACATGTCTTAAATGATTAATTACAAAATTTGTAGATGCTAAATTTGAAATTCCTATTCTAAGTATGTACATGAAACTACGACCATGTACACCCCTTGTAACATGTATATTATTATGACCATACCTCTTAAGCCACATGTGTCTCCTATTTAAAGTTTATTCCCCTTAAGCCACATGTGTCTCCTATTTAAAGTTTCATCCCCTTAAGCCACATACATCCTAATTAGGCCTATCCCCTTAAGCCACTTGTCCTAGTTAGGCCAATCCCCTTAAGTGGTGTGTCTTAAATGATTAATTGCAAAATTTGTAGATGCTAAATTGAATTACGACCTATTTAGGCCTATCCCATTAAGCCAAAATTGTCCTATTTCTAGTTTGGTCCCCTTAAGCCACGTGTCCTAACTTTAGGCCAATCCCCTTAAGTCATGTGTGTGACTTGATGATTAATTACACAAAATTTCATAGATGTTAAATTTTAAATTCTTATACATGATCATATTATATGTAAAAACGTGCATGCTCTTGATTTCATGTGTACACATTAATTTTTTTTATCATTTATCTGTCTGTAGTGCTTGTATATGTATATATGTGTAGACACTTAAAAATAATTATTTTAATTATTTTAATTCCTCACATAACTAATTAATTAATTGTGTTAATTAAAATTCTTCTCAATATTAATTAAATATAATTAATATTGTCACTATAGAATATGATTGATTTATTTAATAAATCAATCCCTTTCTTTATTCTTCTAAAAAATCAAATCCTCACAAATCTTCCTCTTAGCTAATTAATTCCAATTAATTAGTTAACCTACATGATTCCTACAAATCATCTTCTTAATTCATCATTAACCTAATAAATTCTTCTAGAAACTCCCTAAACTCACTTAACATTATTCTTCTAATTTTTTATTCCCTCCATTCATTCTCTCTCCTAGTCAAATTCTCCTACAAATATAAATCCCACCTAACATTTCCTCTGATCCCCCTCCTAATGAGTCGTTAAAGGCTAATCATCATGATTAGCCACAAAGTCAACTCTTTGTCCTTTCATCCAGCCACTAGCTTTAAATGCTCTTTTTCTAGATGAATGTAAGATTTTCAAAATCTCACATTCCTCTAGGAATTTCCCTCTCCCAAGGAATTTTTATTTCCTTTTTATTCTTCTAATCCCCATAATATCCATTTTTTGAGAATTTTTAATTCCTCCAATGCATCTTGTAGAGTATGGAGATACGAAATGCCTTTAAGGCATATTTATTGGTCTCCACACCCTCTCTTGGACCTTGTGTGAGCTCACAAGTAAATCTTAGCCCTTCATCTCGAATTCATCCTAGCCATTTGTTTTCCTCTCCTCTTCCTATAAAAATAGGGCTCCATCTCTTCATTCTTAACATCTTGAAATCCAATAAGCTTATGCTGCCCTTTTGAGCCCAAGAAATCATCTTGGCAACTTGATCATCTCATCCTTATCATTCGTGCACGATATTGGAGAGCCATCCACATCCAGCAATCAAAGGAGCACATCAAGTGGAGCATTATCAAGGGGCACCTTCACTTCATCAAGCTCAATCCAAAGGAGAATATAAAATAGCAAGGTGAAATGGTCTTTTAATGATATTTTAGCATTTTGCATGTTTATTTCGTTATGTTTTGATCAGTTTACCTTTCAAATCTATTTTCCCCTCTTCAATATGTTTACAGTGTATATATATATGTGTGTGTGTAGATTGGACATGTTTTAAAATTATTTATAATTTAAATTCATGTTTTAGTTTCAAAAATTAGATTTTAAATTTTTATTTGATTTTTAATTAAATGTATGTGTATATATATATATATAGATATATATATATATATATATATATATGCAGAGATCAGATTACATACACATCATCACATGGATGAGTTTGATGTAGAAGATTTGCTTAATGCAACAAGGCCTCAACCCCCCCCAGATGACCCTGCCCATGGTGCACCACCTCCACCCCCACCCGATCATCATTCTACACCTCCTGATTCTGTTGAGGCTCAATTTCAAGCCATTATTGATGAGAATGTTATTTTCATATAGGGAAAAGTTAATGAGATCCTTAGAGCACCACATATATCCCCACACATGCATCATTTTGCATTGAAGATGCAAAATGTTATTGATGCAGATAGGTCTATAGATGCAGAGCTCGATTCACATCAAGCATGGAGAGAGGAGAGATGCCAGTTTTATTCTGATGGCCTCTCCTATAGGGATATTTTGAGCCTAAGAATAGAAAAATCTTACTTTGTTCCATATTTTTCAAACCCCATCATAGGTGAACCCATTCCACCAAACAAATCACGCATATCCATGGGGTGGTGTACACATCAAGGCATGGCCGATAATTTATGGGATCGATGGTAGATGGTATTTGACACCCCACCACATGCCAACTTAGAGTGCCCTTTATACTTCTTGAGAAAATTATATGCAGAGTTTGTTTTGGGTTTAAAGCCCAATAATTTTGATATTAGAGAATTCTGGGGTGTTCATGGTGGCATGCGGCAGGATAGGTTGGGGGCACGTATTGACCATAATAGACCTACCTATCGCCAGGCCATTGTGGCTCCTATGCCTGTTATACCTATGACTGTTCATCAATGCTTTGTTATCTCCACATTGGAATCATTGACCACACTCACTGATAGCCTTAGTCAGCAAACAATTGATTTGTTGGACCATGGCAACATTCACACTAGTGAGGATGATGTTGACATGAGTACAACCATTTCGCCTACATCCACACCTTATTTTTGTATGAGTTGCCATCGACTATACTATGGGCCTTGTGATGGTCCAGACCTTGCTTCGAGTTCACATCATGGTCCATCCTCTTTAGCTGTATGGGGAGAATCCACTGATCATGATAATATTGGTTCATATGTCGATTTTCTTTGTGCCGATGATCATCCCATAGATCATTATTTATGTGGTAAACAGGTATGAGGAGATCTAGTACATACATATAGTTTGCACTATATATATATTTAAATTTATATTTATATAGATCTCTCTATCTATATGTCTTCACTATTTACACATGTACATGTCTCCAACCCATGTTTGGGGCCACTACGACACTAGCTTCCACATCGGATTATCCACCTGCCATTGTGGTGAGTGCAGCTCCTCCATCATCGATTATTGTGGATGAGTAGAGAGATTCAGTACGTTGACACTGTATCTTAATATATATATATATATATATATTTAGAGATTTAATTAATTTTGTTCATCAAACTTACATGATATTTTAAATAAACAAACATCATACAGTTGATTTCATATCTAGATTTAATTAATTTTGTTGTACAAGTGGACACGACCATCAGGATGAGTTTACATTCAAATGGGCCATATGATCATCTTGACCTTCTTGTTAGTTTTCTGCAGACATCATCTGCATTTCAGGTATTTAATGTTGATTTAAATTTTAAAAAATTAATACAAGTTTCAGAGTTTTTATTTAAACATTAACTTAATTTGTATATATAATATATGTACATGCGTATATATAATTGACACGTGCAACTCTTTTTTAAATACCTTGTAGGATCTTGTTGATAGTGGAGTTTTTGTTGATGTTGCCCAAGATACATTGCATAGAGGAGATGATCTGAGTTAGGTACATGCGTATGAACATTAAATTATCTCTAGTTCAAATTAAACATTTTAAATATAAATTTAATTTAAATTTCTATTTTAAATCATTTATCTTGATCTCTATATATGCATATGTACTATATAGCATGAGATACTAGTGCCATCGACTACCCCTATAGCACCTAGAGATGTAGAGCCCTCAGTGGAGTCTAGAGGAGATGAGCCTACTCATGTACACATATGCGCTACTGAACTTATAATTGAACTTTTTAAATTGTTTTTAAATATATATATGAACATGAACTATGTAGATCTCTCACAAACATGAACATTTTTGTCTTGCATAGTGGATCTTCTCCTTCTCTTCATCTACGTGGCTTGAAGAGGAATCTAGAATGATTTAGGGCTTACAGTCGTCTTCATTTTAGGGGCTAGATTTGTTACATGTTTCATGTAGTTTACTAACATTTGATCATTCCATCCCATGGGACTTGTTTATTTTGTGCACTTTGATTATATATTTCATTTTGAGCATGGACTTGATGTACATGTGTACATGTGTACACATGGACTTGTTTATTTTGCACGTACACTTTGATTATATTTCATGTTGACCACATGTGGACTTGTTGAACATCACACATCTAGACTTGATATACATATATATATGTTTTACATTCGAGTGTTCACTTCTAGTACACATACATACATGTTTCATGGACATAATATTTATACATATATTTATTTATTTATAATCATCTTGAGCTATGTAAATTTCATTTATTTTTAATTTAAATCGATACACATGTGTATGTGTACGTATATGATACTAAAAATAAATAAATAGATTAAAAAAATAAATGAAGCTTGCAATTGTTTAAGTAGAGATAAAATAAATAAATTAATTAAAAATAAATGAAGCAAGTGCAATTGTACACATATACATGAGCAATTTATATTTATAAAAATAGCACACTTGTACACATGTACATATATACATTAAAAATAAAACATCTACAATTTTGATATTTTTCAAAATAACACATGTACACACACATTGTATACATTAAAAATTTAATTCAAAGCAATTGATAATTTCTAGAATAACCATGTACATGCATGCATATATACATACTAAAAGCTTATATAAAAAGTTTAATCCAGGTGCATCTCTTGACTATATAATAATTTAGCTTCATCCACATCTCAAATTTCAAAGTTTCAAGATCCACACGTCTTAAATCTATATATTAAAGTCTAACTCAATATTCTGAAATCTAAAGTATTATATAAGTTTGATCCAATCGAATACATTAAAAGCAGTTTCAAAAGCGATCTAGATAAATTAGATCTCCACGGTTTCAAAAGTGATCTAGAGGTTTTAAATTAGATCTCCACAGTTAAAAGCCTGGTTACAAGATGTACCTACATGCACAAAAAAAAAATAGTAATCATAACTTAATTAGAAATAAATTATTAAATGCATGTATATTAACTAAGTCAAATTTAATTAAAAATACAAAAAAAAATTAACTAAGTCAAATTTAACCAAAAAAATGATGCATACATACCAATTAGGACATGGCTTAAAAGGGGAAATTATTTAAGCAATTGATCAATTTATCATTGGAAAACATCAAATATAGAAATTAAAACTAAATATTTAACAAAAAAAATGATGCTTACCAATTCATTGGAAATATTCATTTAATTGTAAAGGTTCATGAACTCGTTTCACATGCCACCAATGACAAAAAACTACTTTAAGATGAACCTACAAAACAAAAAATAGTTAGATATATATATATTATATATAGGATTTATCTACGGGGGTGAATTTAAGTTAAAACTAGGACATGTGGCTTAAGGGGAAATTAACTAATTAGGACATGCATGAGGCAAGTTGAAGCTAATGGGCATAACTGGGACATGACTTAAGGGGATCAAACTAGAAATAGGACATGTGGCTTAAAATAGGATCATTTGAACTAAATAGGACAAGGCTTAAGGGGATGGGTGTACAATAGGGACGTGTGGCTTAAGGGGATCAAAATAATAAGGAAATGGCTTAAAGGGACAAAAAAAATTAGAATCTAGATGGAAGTACAAAATAGTCAAGTTCACATTTTAAATGAATTATGAAAACCTATATATTTTAAAAGCAATTTATATAAATTTAAATCAATTTAAAAGACATGTACTTTTAAAAACAAGTATACGTACCTCTATTTATTAAATACTTATTCCATTACATATACCACAATTGTGTAAGAGCTCTCAATAAGGGGATGGACCTATATATATCAAACAATAATATTTAAACATCTACATGATCAAATGGTATGTAATAAAAAGAAATTATATATTTAATATATGTATATATATATATTATATACATGTACATGTACATACATACATTTAATGTATACATACCTCTTTATTTAAATACTTATTCCATTGTACCATCTGCATCTTCTCTTTTTTCCAAAGCATCTATAATTGTCTCGTGATCTTCCATAGAAATTGTCCACAACTTTTTATTACTAGGTCTGCCGCAATATCTCACTAGTTGTATATTTATTCAAACAATCAAATGTGAGTAGTGTATTATCTTCTTATGTGTTTCATAATTTTCAAAAGTAGGCAAACCATTCTTCCTTGTCAAATATTTCCTTAGCCAAGTTCCAACAACTACCATTGAACCAGTCAGCTAATGAAAATCATCGTCATCTTCTTGAGGATTAACTAGTTTGTGTTTAGTCTCAACACATCGAGCCAACCAATATTATGTTTCCTCTTCATTGTCCTCAGGTGCAACAATAGCATACACATGTCCTACAAACAAAAAATTAATAAATTATCAAAATTTAGAATTAAAAAATTACCTTTTTTAATTTACACTAAATATAAAAAATTTTGAAACTAATTTTATTAAATGGCCAACAAAATAATAAAAAATGATTACCTTTCTGTACAAGGTCTGAAACACGATCATAATCATCTGATGCAAAAAATTGATCATTATCTTCAATTGTGTTAATCTGATCTTGTGCTTGAGTAGGGGTCAATGATCTTTGATTCCAATCTTCAACCCATTCAATATTCTCACATATATTAGAATCACTTGAGATACAAAACTAACAAAAACATGCAAGTTCCCTTATCCATATAGTCCATGTGCTTGCATTTGAACTCTTAAATGAATGCCATTTTGCCGTTCCGCTAATTGTCTCTCAATCAAGTTTCGACACAATGTTTTCCTCTTCAACTAACCAAAAGAAGCGCTGTATTGTAGAGTTCACACCTGATCTAGTAGATAAGGTTGTGTTGCACCAATCTACAATTTCACGTGCATCTTTAAATTTTACATTATCTTGAAATTTTAATTGCTCTCTAGCAAGAATTCTTTTAACACATGCACCAACTCCATCATGTTCTCCTTTACAAAGTCCAGCTTCAAAAAAACTCCATATACATGTTGGATATTGTATTCCTTGTGAGCCCTGCTTAACCAATAAAACATTTGAGCATTCTTGAATTGTCTAGTTTAATTATCCGACCATATAAGATGTTTTGTCATCTGGATTCCTCTTTCTCTTATATTTCTGTAAAATATGCTGAAACAATATTGAACAAACTCTAATGAGTGCATCCTATTAACACTCACATAGAAATGATACTCCCTTAGGATTTTTCTATCATCCTTTGTGCTATCATCTACGTGTCTATAAACAATATGAACAAAAATAGCAACCTGAGTGGAATTGTAATATTGAAATTGAATTTCCTCTTGTGGCTTAAGAGTATAGTTTTCTACAAAGTCCACCACTGATAGTATACTTCCAACTAGAAATGTATTTCTACATGTGCAAAATTGAGAATCAATTCATCTAGCATGTTGAGAGTGGGTCACATATTTTTGTATGATCTTACTTTTAAATTTTGACATGAATGCATGTACACTAACCTTCTCTGTATTTAAATCGACATGCTTTCCTGTTTTCCCATCCTTCAAGGGATACTCAACATTCTTAAATCTTCTAACATCCACTAGTTCTTGTCCAAAATTAGTTTCAGTACTCTCATGCATAAATTCTACTAGTGATGAAAAATTCCCACAACTAGAACATTTTCCAGAGATACATGAATGTAAATAAAATGATTGCCCATTAGTTCTTTGACAAAATAAACTTGCTACAAATTCCTTGATTGATTCAGGTGGCATATCAATACGACATTCCTGGATAAGCATGTTACTATGCAAAGCACAATATATGTATTGAAAAACATCATAATAGTAATGAAATTGCATGTGCGTTTTACAAAAAGAGACTCTTTGCTTATTAATTTCACATACTAGGGCTTGCATTTTTCAAATGATCTTTGATTTATAGTAATATTTCTAGGTAACACAACTTCATGAAAATTTTTTCCATAAAATTCATTTTGAGTTGTTTCTAATAGGTGTTTTGGATGAGGGTCACGAATTTTGCACCCCACTCTCAACTTTAGAACATCTCTAGCATTAGATGATACCCTTGTATTATCATGCAAAAACTTTTCAACCAAAGATTTCACTTCAATATTCAATTTCATATCTGACCTCCGAAGTCTACCACTAAAACTCCAACTTTGGTTTATTGGATCACTTTCAACACTTTCTCTTCTTTTAGTTGCTTTAACCAATGTTTTAGGATGCATCTTTAAAATTCCACTAATGTTGCTTACCATCCTTTTATTCAAGGTTTCTTTATTCACTATGGTAGTTGTTATAGCTCGTTGTGCCACATTCTTATCTTTATATCGACTCGTTGTACCAATAGATTCAATGGCACCTACAACAGTAGACATAGCATTCTTAACGTATTCATCTTTTTTTTATGGTTTCACATAGATGCCTATTTTTTTTCATCACTTTTCTTATTTTCCACATTCTCATCAATTGCATCATAAGTTGACATTTAATTGCAAGTTTTTTTTGATAATTTTTTTTTGTATATTCTATTGGCATATGTTCTTATCTGTCTCCAAGAAATCTTACTAGGAAGATTATCCAAAACCTTTTTTTCAATTTTTATAAAAAAGTTTCCTTGATCTTTAACAATTGGAGGATTTTTATTTTCACCATGTTTCAAAAGGATTTTCACTTTCAACATTCAAAAGAATTTCATCTTTACCAACATGAAAGTTTTCATTTTCATGGACAATTCTATCAATCTCAACATTGGTATATCCAGCTTCTACTAAATCATCAATATGAATATCACCTATAATCACATTATCCATGTCTTCCAGAGAAGGATTTGAAGATTTACCTAGATAATTTGAAGATGTACCTGGATTTGAGGATGTTGTACTAGGAATATTCTTCATAATTGTTTCATTCACATCAACATCATCCATAATTGTATCATCTACGTCCATCTGATCCCCCAAGGCATCATCTTGAATGTTTGTCTCTTCCATTGTTATGGATCCAGAAGCATTAGGATTATTCATTTGTCAAATCCTCATTCTTCTATCTCTTTGATGTTTGGCCTCCTTCTCTCTTTCTTCTTGAATTTCCTCGACGGTCAATTCCCTTCTTTGTTTCTTCTTCTGATGTTGTTTAGATCCCATGACTAAAAACTTATGTAATAAATGCCACCTTCAAAAAATGGATCTAAAATTGCAACAAAAGAGCATCCAAAGGACAAATAAATCATAATATATCATGTAAAAACTCGCACATTTGAAAACATGTTTTATTATGTTAAATTATCACTTATTTATACAATTCCAAAAAAATAAAAAAATAATGAAAAACAAAACGGGATCCCGTTTTCAACACGGGGTCCCGTTTTAATTCAAAACAGGATCTCGTGTTATTTTTTTATTTTTAAATAATTTGCAATATATAATGGGATCCCATTTTCAATACGAGATCCTGTTTTAGATGTGGGGTCCTATTTGTAAAAAATTGTTTTTGGGGCTCGCTTGTAGGTTCAAAATTAGGCTTGGAAAATGGTTCAGAAAGTTGAACCTGAGGCTTGGAACTGGTTTGACCTGCAACTTGAAGGCCAAATCATTCTTCATATAAGAAAATGACTTAAAAAATATATCTGAACACCTAATTTTTAGAATGTTTTAAAACAACGAAAACCCATTATAGTACGCACTGTCTAGATTCCAAATATATAATTTTTTAAGAGAATGGATCAATATTTTTAATTTTAAAATAATTTCTAATGAAAGAGATCCATAAACTTGAAGTAATAGGGTTTTTTTAAATTTAAATAACGTTTTTGTCTTTAATTTTTTTTTTTTTTTAAATATGGCATCAAACTATAGACGAATCTATACACTTTAAAAAATAAATTAAAAAATGTTAAGTTTAGGTCAAATTATACTTGTCGTACACACGGTTTTTTCAAAACAATGATTATGCCCAATTAAAAAATAACAAAAAAAAAATTATAAGGAAAAAAATTACAAAAAAAATATCCCCATCAAAGGTGAGTGAGTTATAGATCTTTTCCCAAAAGGATAAACAAAAATACTTTCATTTAGGTCAAATTAGGCTTGTCGTACATGGGCATGGTATGGTCCTAAAAAGTGACTTTTAAACTATAGGTTTTACCAATGCCTATTAAAACATCATTTTTAAGATCTGGGTATTAAAATAAATTACATATTTGGAAAGTAGACTTCGAGCACTACATTTTCTATTACTAAATTTTTTCAATAATCATTCTTTAAGTGCCTCAAATATTTAGGTCAAATGGGACAAAATCTAAAAAAGGGGAAAAAACTTCCACTTTTTGACCAAAAAGTGGACAACTTCTTCCAGGCATCCTGTATATAGATGTATGTATCTAGATCTCAACATGTGCATAGGGGGGATGAGCCAAAACTTGCACACCCTAACTTTGAGGTAACACGTGGCAAGGCACATAGATCCACTCACCAACTTTGACCACTGGCCAGCTAGTCCGCTGAGTTGGCTACACCAAATAAATTGTTTTGTATGTGTACATATATCAGGAGGGCAGAACTTGTAGAAATCAAAACACATTTAGAGGTGGGGGCCAGAACTTGAAAGGTCCACAAACTAATCTCTCACAAAGTCCTTGTGTGATATCTAATCCATTCACATGTAATGTGATGATTGGCCAAAGTTGTCTACAATTGGAACAAGATCCCACAGAGCTTGCACAAATTAAATAAGTACCTTCGCAGATTGAACAATTAGCCACATGCACAAAACCTCCTTTGTCTTGTTATTGCAATTCTCATAGTCCTAAGCAATGAGGACATGTCGTCATTTGAAACTTTTGTAGTCTTGAATTATGTTGCACCTAAACATTCACATTGAATGGTCTATGCATCACAATTCACAAGCATTAAGGTCCTCAAATGGTTGTGTGTTCTTGTTAGAGTGGATCGTGGACATCAATCCTTATAAGTTGAAAACCATGTTTTTGATGCCGGCATATTGAATGTTGTTGTGGTAGAAACACATGAGGAGCTAGTTGCATGGAAGGTGAGGTGACGCATAGTTAATGCCAATGCAAGGAAACTTTGAAAGTGGTGGGGGGAACTTTGGACGGAGAGATTGGTGGATTTGGTGCACATGTACAAGAATGCCACATGACAACCCCGTTCAAAACTGACAGATGTGGCTAATTGTTAATGGTGTGGGCCCAACCACAATCTGATCGATGCATTGATGTGGCATAATTTTGACCACTCTCATGAATGGGTATAGCACACGTAGCATTATGCCGAGTTAGCGCGCAAGATTTTGATTTGGGGTACCCACCTCAATTATGAAAAAATGATTACTGCAAAGCAATGAAAACTTGATTCTTTCAAATTGATGAAAACTGAAGCATCTAGATGTTCACACCATTGCTCAATCATCCCATTACATGTGAATTGCAACAAAATACAAAACATATGAAATGCACATAATTGGAAACAAAAAAAATAACCTAGACTTGTTCACAAATTGCTCAATCATCCATTACTTTTGAATCGGAAAGCCATATTAAAAGATGGCAGAATGCATGTCAAATCAATGTCCTCATTACATATATTTGTAGTTCTTATGTGTAACTATAAATCAGAAAGCCAGAAAATAGTATGACATATGTCATTTTAGAAGTCACTTGAAATAGCGAGGAAAATATACGTTCTTGGCCATGCAGCTGATGCCCTTGATGCTGCAATGGGTACCATGTTCTCGTCACCTTCAATTGCTTCACTAGAACTCGGTTCACTTGGCATTGGGCTGCAATATCTAGAGCTAGCACCATATACTGGCAGCCCTGCAATATAGTTTGAAGGAGCAGAAAAGGTAGGGGATGGGGAAGAGGGTGAACAATTTAACCTTGTTGGAAAGTTCAACAAAATTGTGTTCAACAGATCATGCATTATGGGATGTTGAGCAGGCAAAGACATGGATGGAATCGATTCACTACTTAACATCCTCGTTCTTGCCAAAATAGCCCTCTTCTCCTCGATTTCCATTTCCTCAAGCTCATGTTCCATCCTTTCCTTCTCTCACTGTTGTCTTTCTTCCTTTTCCTTCTTCTCTAGTTCTTTCAGCCTCTCCTTTTCCTTACGTAGGAACGCCTTCTCTTGTTTCTCCCATGCCTTCTTTTCCTTTGCCAATAAACTTGTTGCCTTGTTTTCTTTGATCTGCTCTTTCTTTCTTTCTTTTGTCTCAAGGCATCTATCTTCTTTGTCTCCTACACCATGAAAGCTTCCATGTACTCATTAGAAGTCAACAACTACCCTTCCCACCTCAAGCAGATGCCATTACCGACCCCCTTCCATGTTTCTTGTTCACAATGTGAATTGGTAGCTTTAAGAATCATGTAAGTGACTTGTTTTGTTGCAAGTCAGGCATCTCACTTACTTGTGACAACAGGCCTTCGTCTTCCACATTACCAGCTTCTGATGTTTCTTGTGTCAAACCTACATCATTTTCGTTGTTAGATTCACCAAAATCAGCATAGTAGTGAACCATCTCTAGCATGACACATGTTGGTGGTGAAGGTAAGGTGAATGTTCCATGTTCTTCTTGCCCTTGCAAGTCAACACCTAGATACATTGTCCTTCCACCACCCATGATGGTTCAATTCGCACAGATGGAAGGCCAAGACTATCATTTACATTGTCAGCTATAGCTACACCAATGTTGTTAGTTGGTTGTTCAATGTCCACTTGTCCATTTGAATCTAATTGCTGGATAAGAGCAATGTTTTTTGCAACCACTTCTAGTGATACATGAACACCTGAAACACTGAGCATGTTCTGCACTACAGATGCATCTTCATCATTGTTAATCTCGAATGTGTTGTTGGGCTGCATGTCATCCATGAGGGCATCTGGATTGAGGGGTCATATGCTAGTCCTTCTGAATCCTACTACAATGTTGGAAATAGTCAATGCCTTGGCCAAAGACTTACTGCCTATTTCTGCTAATTCTACCCTCCTGATTTCTACATTCAGGAACCTTGCTATCGATGTGGCTCTTTCTGATTTGAAGTAGGTCTTGAATGGAGAGAACAAACTCACATCAAGTGGTTGCAGCTTGTGAGATGTGTGAGCCAACAATGTGAGCAATTGTATGCCTAACATCCTCGCCTCCTAGATGGTTGGTAGTGCAACATGGCTACCATGGCCATCAAATATCAGCAAGTGCCTAATGGTGGTTCATACACCCCCTAGAACAGAGCACTTGAAGTGGTGCAACCAATTAAGGAATAATTCCTTGGTCATCTAGGCATGTTGCTATGTTGCCATGCAAGCACCTGACTCACATTTTGAGAGATAATTATGTAACCGCCTCTTCCCTTTGAAAAAATAGAAAACTAGTATGCTTTGCTCAAAAGTGTTAATGAGTAACAAAGTATTGTAATCCACTCACGAATCTTCGAGAGTATATAAGACACACTCTAGCTTTGTTTGCTCGCAAGAACCCCCATAGCCCCATTTCTACCAACCATCACACCAGTTTCATCATAGTTCCAAATATGAGAAAGGACCATATGGATTAGTGGCATAGGCTTTTGACAAAGTACCATAGAAAGCAGACACAATTGTTGGTCTTAGACTCAATGCTCTGTCTTTCTCGAGGCCTTCAACTATCCACAAGCTGATTTTTGGATGTCGGGCATTGAAACTAGACCACCATGAATTCCCAGGCATGTCATCCTTGAAAGGGGTTGATCTAGTGTCACAAATATGAGAGATTGTTGCCTTCAATTTGATGATCTTGAGACCATGACCAATTGCAACCATCTCTTGTTAGTACTGAACAATCTCTTCTTCTTCTTCAATGGTGAGGATTGTTGGTGGACCCTCCTTGGACGTGGTTGTGAGATTGTGAGACCACCTAACCATTTCGACAATGTTACAGTTGGGATGCCCCATTTCTTTGATGCACCCCATATGGACATGCCATTGTCCTCAACATCATAGAGATCACCTTCCATGTCTGCTACTGATCACAACTTCTATTGCATAGTAACTTTTATTGAAGTTGAAGGTGGACTACGATCCTCCAGCGTGGGCGAGAGAGGTTGTTCATTGGGATCCTCTGCTACCATGGGTATAGGGTTTGTTTTTTTCTCAATAGGAGGCAGAGCTTCTGCTTCTACAAGGAACATGACTCCTCTTTTATGTGAGCACAACCTCGTGCATGTTGATCTCTTTGAACCATAAGGAGTCATCTTGTATGCCTTCCACGTCTGCACACAATAAGAAGAACATGTATGTTAGTTGTCTAATCATTTAAATTAGGAAGATTAATAATAACTATAGAATAATATGATTAACATGTTTAACTTTATGTCACAAGACCATTGGTATACTATTTGGAATTTGGTAGTGTGAGATGAAACCAACTAACCATCTCATGTTGTAAACTAATGCTTGTTGATCAAAGGTAACAGTGATGCCTGATATGGAATTGAGATACAATTTCAGATTCAATGACAACATGGTGCAAGATATCAGTGATTCTTTAATAGTAGGACTATGGTTCCCTTTTACGAAACGTCATATGTTGTCTAAAGTTAGGCCTGCAACTATTAATTGGTTTAGTGTATTGGATACTTGTACAATAGGGGTTTAAAACATAAACTGTTCTATACCCATAACATCTATTCTGGTTTGGAGTCATGGTCGAAACCTTCGAGGTCAACTAGATGTGGTCGTGTAGCTGGAATGGGTTCTTTCCAAAGAATTACTTGATTATATAGTTGAGAAGGGGTATTAGGCTTACAATTTGGTTGAATGTATACTTTGGTAAAAAATCCATGGCGGGATTTTTTCACTCACTACTCTACGAAGAAGTCATGCCATGATAGGTTTTCAAAGCATTGTCAAACTTGAGAACCATAGTTTTCTAAGAAAAATCTATTGATATAGTTGGTTTTCCATGATTCAAGCCTGAGCTTGAATAATTTTGAAAAGAAACAAGAGCTTGTGGGGAAGACAAGATCATCGAAGGGGTATGGACAAATAAAGAGTTGGTGAATATGATGAGCATGACTCGCAATCCACTCTTGATGTGCTCAGATACTTGGAAATGGGATGGGAAAAAGTCATTCTATGGGTGCAATAGTGGAATGGGACATGGGGAAAGGTTCACGGAGATATTTTAGGATTTCATATTCTGCATCATTTGGATGTAGGTTTTCAATAAAACCTTGACTTGTTAGTGTGTGATGGATTGTGAAATAGTTTTTCCTGTCATTCTCATAATTTTTTACAATAGAAGAGTGTTGTAAATATATATATGTGTACGTGTATGTGTGTTTGTGTGTGTGCATGTACATATATGTATATTCATACATGTGACTATATATAGACATAAGCAAACATAGACACACATACACTCACACACATAGTGCACTATGTGTGTGTGTATTTATATTTTGTGTTTTGTTTATGCATATAATCTGTATTTAATAGATGCATATAACATATATATAGCCAATATTTTGATATGGGGTAGCCAACTCAGCTATCTACCTCACCAGCAGTCAAAGGTGGTAGCCACATGGACCCCAAAGGTAGGGTGCACACGTTTTGGCTCCTCTCCACTACATGAATGGAAAGTACATGTATTGGCATGGGTATTAATTGTATACGCATGGGAATTGGAAAGAGACACTATTAATGGGTTAATAAATGACAAGATCGAGTGAGAGAAATAAAATCCAATAAATGATAAAATCTTACAAAGTAGATTACAATGCGTATGACAATTAATGCCATGCCCTAGTGGGATGAGGTGGCATTATCCTGTTACTTTATGGGAAGTGTGCAATGAGTTGGGAGACACACGATATATTTAGGATGCCGCCATTAACTGAAAGCAGTTAAGTTGCCATTTAATATATATTTCGATAAGAGTTTAAAGTGGTTATAAAAAACCATTTCATGGATAGTTTTCATAGGTTTCTTAATTTGTGTAGTGGATGGGTGGGTGTTCAGTAGTTACAGATAAAATGGAAGCCATATTCACCATTTACAAAGTGAAGCAGGAGATGGCTTTTGTTGGCAAGATATTTGATAAAAGGTTGAAATCAATTTTCAAGTATAGAGATGAAAAATTAATGAAATATTTGAAGTTGTTTCTTGCGGATTGCTTCATTCAAACACATCACCAGTATCGTACGAATGTGGATATCATTATTATGGTGTCTACGTGGGTGTTTGAGATTGGGAAGAGCTCAGACAAGGTATGGTGGTTGATGAAGGCATGCGTGGGGGAGGAATGGCTTGATGGCCTTGATGATTTGCTCCTTATGGAAATTCCAGGTATTGGGATTGATCTTCAGAAGGGGGAAAACAAAGGTGGAGTTAGTACCATCTTCCCCTTTATCAGATGGAAAGTTGGGGAAGATCAACAGGCAAGGAGGACAAAAGCGACCCTGGGGTGGACATTGTTGGAGCTATTTCTGTGTGAGAAAGAGGATGGCCATGGAACAGGTGTGGAGGGAGGTGTAGGTGCAGAGGGAGGTGAAGGTGAAGGTGTAGAGGGAGGTGAAAGTTTGAAGGGAGATGGAGATGAAAGTTCAGAGGGAGATGGAGGTTTGGAAGATGATGAAGGTTAAAGAAGAATTGAAGGTTTTTTGGATGATTTTTTTGTTAAGCTTTATAATTGTTATTGTTTTAAAACTAAATGAAAAAATTCAAATAAAATCTATATATGTATGGACAAAATGTGACAGTAAAGGATTGTGAAGATATAGGGTAACAAGATTAATACCTGTTTGTTTTTGTTCAAGATCCTCTGTTGGTGTGCCTGTTTGCTCCTCTTAAATGCTTGTCATGTCATTCTCTTGTTGCAATTATTTTTGTGTGTTTGTCTATGACTGCAATGAGTGGTTTTCCCCTTTCAATGTACTGATTTGAATTTCAAATTTGAATGTCCATTGAATTTTCAGAGGCAATTCATTTAAACATGATTTGATGGTTTTAGAATGGAATATGGTGGCCTTACATGCTTGTTGTCGTCATTACAGGTGGGAGAAGTTGTGACAGGACCAGTAAGTGCGCATTGAAGATACATGAAGGTGATAGTTTGTGTGGAACAAATGGGACAGAGGGTTGGCAACTATCTCAAGGACGGAAGGTTTCATGGTGCACATGTGGACCTAAACGAATGTTTAGGTTCTATATGATGGGTTGTGTTTGGGTCCATGTGTGTGTGGATGGCAATATAAAGTTTTTGTATATGTTCATAATGTTGGTGTCGGAGTTTGTAAACCTGTCATATTTTCCTCCTTTATGGATTTATAAATAAACTTAACTTTTGTTATTTCAGGTCACTTTATGGCACGCTGGCTTGTGCACATCGCTAGACTCGTCATGTTTTTGATAGTCGTACGTGTTTGACCCTTTCAATTTGGTATACAATGTTTTATATTTAAATATAATGGATACAGTCTGGCTCTAAAACGTGTTATGTTTGTATGTGAATGTTTATTGATTTAATTTTGTATATATTTTCGGGTTGAGGTACGCATGTTTTCATAGGTTAGGCAGTCAAGTGTGGGGCCCAAACAAAACATGAAGTATATTACGTTATGCACCCCACACACGTTCTGGCTCCTCTCCCCTAACATAGATGTCATGAACGCGATCTTCTCATCAAATAGACAGAAGCTTATGTGGGTTTCCAAAGTATAGTTTTGTTTATTTTCATTTTTAATAGTTATACTAAGTTAAATTTACTATTCAAATAAAATACTTAAAATATATAATTTAGTTTAGGTTTACAAATTAAATTCAATTTCATGAGAAAATTATGAAAGAATAATGTGTGCATTAGTTGTGTTCACATGGAAAGCTTATTATAAATCAAAAGTACCATAACTCTCTTCTAACAAGAAATTTTATGGGCTTCACAAACACGAATGCTATCAATGAAATCCTCTTACCAAATGAATCAAGGCTTCTCCAAATTTCTAAATGTACTTTTGTGGTAGTGCTCTTTTTGAAATTATAAATTTATTTATTAGTTTCTTAAAACTTATACTCAATAAATTTCTATTGAAGTTAAAAGCTTGAAAAACTAAAATTTAATTTAAGCTCAAAAAAATAAATTTTTATTTTAGTAAAAAATTATAAAAGACCAATCATCAATTATAAATTATATAAAGAAATGCATTTAAAAAATAGAACTGTAAATATATTTATATTATATTCTTCCAAATAAGTAATAAAGAAGAGCCTATAAGAACCTTTATTTTTACTCTTTCTTCTTCAAAATTTCAAACATATTTTTCAAAGATAAGTATCCCAAACAAACTCAAGGAGGGTGACAACAATGAGCTTAGTGAGAGAATTTTAAAGGACGAAATTGGTAGAACTATAAAAACTGAAAAAATTAGAAATTCACTTAGTCTAGTGTAAGAGTACAATAATTATATTGTGAATGAACCTTTGAAGTTTTATGATGATTGATTTGAATGGGTTCCCATAGGCCTTGTATCAAAAGAGGGGTTATAAAGTTATCCAAGGATGTGGAGAAAACCATGATACAAAAATGGAGACAAATTAATCATTCGAGCTCTTCTTATAAAATACTTGCTACTTGGTGTTAGCCTTGAGATTGATAGATATTTTTTTGTAATATTATATATGTGAACCACATGGGTTTTATTAATGGAAAATGAATTTTAAATAATGTGATAACTATATGGGAATGCATAATTTAGGTAAAGTATAATGGAAAAGGATTAAAAAAAAAAAGTACTTTTGAACTTCTAGAATGGTTATGACATAATAGAATAGGATTTTATCCATACAATTTTGGAAGAATTTGGGTTCTATATGCTTTTTTTAGGGAACTAACTTGAGTATTTTTATTGTGATGCTTGCATTTGTCCAGGGGTAGTTCTTAAGTTTATCTTTTGCTCCTAGATTGATGTGGTTGCTACTATCATGGGGAGCAATCAGCATTGCAATTATAAGAATTTATCAGTAAGGGAGAAAGATAGTTTTGTAGAGTGTTGTTTGTCCTTGATGTCAAAGGGGGAGAGAGATACAAATTGAAAGAAAGATTACTCATATGTGCTCTTTCTTATTGGTGGTGTTGCCACAATGACAAAAGGGGAGAATGTTGAAAAATTGAGTTATTGTGTTGTGTTGCCATTGAAGTCAACCTATCTTGTATTTTCATTGATGTCAATGTGTGTTGCAGATGGTCCAAAAGTGAATGTTCTGGTGAAGATGTTGGGGTGTTTTTGGAAAGTTGGTGTAGTGGATATAATGTTTATGTTTCATGTATATTGCACTATTAGGTTTGCAAGTCCTTTGTTTCTAAAATGGTAGAGTTAATTGTTGTTGTTTCTAACAATAAGGTTGTCAATTAGAATTGGTCTAGAGAAGGCTTGGTGGCTTCCAAGTATGTGTATTCAAATGTTGTAGTTTCGAGCACATGTTTATGTAGTCTATGCAGCATGTTCTAGTTTAGTTTTCAAGAGATGGTTTGATTGACAAGTGTAGCTATGATGTTATAAGTTTAGTGTTATCAACTACTATGTTTTCTAGTTGACTATGGTGGTGTATTCTAATTGGATCATATTCCTTTGGTTCAGGTTTATTTTGGAGAATGAGTTTGATTAATTTTTTGGGTCTCACCATGGTGTGCAGATGTCCACGTTGTAATTTTCATTGAAAGATATTTTTGGATGGACTCATTAATATACCTTGATGTTTATCTACAGGTTTCATTTGATGCCAACCTTGGAGGATATTTTAACCTGTGTGGCTCATTGAAATCATTTGGAGAGGATGTGTAATGATGTATTTGGTTTTTTTTAATCTCTTGGAGTAGACTAAAATGGACATTTTAGGTTCAAGAACTAGCCGAATTTATGTAATATTACTTATTTTGTCAATGAAGAACCTTGTCAAGAGTTTTAATTATTAATCTTATAAATTAAGGAGTGTACATGTATGACTGAAGGTATGGGATGTGTGAACTAAGACGTAGTGAGCATAAATGGTTTGCAAGTAGATTTAATATTGGATTTGTGTGAAAGCCAATTGTGAAGAGCGCTAGTGATGATATCTTCAGTATGAAAGTGTTCTAAGATAGTGTTTGAACTCAAATATGTTTTCCATGATCTTGGTCACTTGACACAGTAGTTCAAGGAAAGTTTCATGATCAGGATATCTTCTTCTTTTCAATTTAGCTATATCTTTCTCTACTGGAAGATAGTGAGTCTTTTGGTAACCTTAAGTATCTTTCCCTAAGATAATGTGTCTCAGTCTTGCAAGTCATTTGTATCTTTCCCTAAGGTTGTACACCTTAGCTCTACAAGTCCTCTTAGGAGCAATTGATTTTGGAGGCAACATTGTAAAATTATCATTGTGGTTTTTCCCTTCTTAGAACTTTCCACATAAATCTAGCTTTCATGTGTTTGTTGTGCATTATAATTTCATGATTTATTACTGTTGTGATTATATAATAGTTGATGTTTAAAGTTTGTAAATCATGTGTTATAATATCCACACTTATTCACCCCCCTCTTAGTTCTTTGGTGTGTTCAACACCAAATCCATGAAAAATAATTCTTATAAGACGCTACCTTAATGTTATGGCTTCTTCTTTGTTATTGGATTTTGTCCTTACATATTTAGCATATTCTTCTATCATCCCACCCTTAGCATACATCATTATTCCTATAACATCAGCTACACTAGGATTCATCTTCCTACACCTATCAAAATTTAACTTATCCTAATCTTTTTTTCTTTCCTCCATCTCACATGCTTTCTTATATTATTTTCACTTTGTTTTTTTTCATACTATAGGTAACTCCCCCACCTTCTAACATATAGCTCAAGAAGGATAGCTAGTTGGACAACACATTGACGTTTCATATGATTTATGTTCTCCCTAGCTACATTCTTAAGAATTTGAAAAAACTCCTTACTATTCTCAATATCTTCTCTAAAAATTCTATTATTGCTCTCTTTCCATATGAACAAAGAAAGAAAGGGAGGAATACGGTTCCATAAATTTCTATCCATTACATGTCTAAAAGGACAATTGTTTCTCTAAGTTTCAACAAAAAATTTGATGGCCTTAGGAAAACCAAAACAATGCAAGCACAACAAGTAGTACGTTTTCCTAGACGACATTGGTAAATTTGCACTATAAGAAAATATATAAATATATAAATATCAATAGGGTTGAGGGTATAGGGTTGATGGTATTGGGTTTATGATTGAGAGTATAGAATATAGGGTTTAGGGATGATGGTATAGCATACAGGATTTAGCATATAGGGTTGAGGGTATTTAAATATAGTCTATGGTTTAGGGTAAAGGGTCGAGGGTGTATCTAGTATAGGATTGAGTGTATAGACAACAACTAAAAGGAGTACAAAATGAAAAATTAAATTTCTTTGCATTGATAATAAACTCATTTTTTCTATAATTACATTTAATAATTTCAATATGATAGGGGACATCTACCTCATTAATCCAATATTTCCATTCTTTTAAATTTAATCTCTGATTGGCCAAAGCATCCATAGATTGATTGCCTTCCCTAAAGGAATGTGTAACCCCCAATTAGGTATCTAATTAACATAATGTTTTTTATCTTTGATATAAGTTTTTATCCTCCAAGAAGGGGAAGTAGTCAACTTGATGATATCAATAACTAATTTTGAATCTCTTTCAATTATGACATTACTAAATGTTGAAAACTTGAGTTGTTGCACAATGTGTTATCATTGATGTCAACCTATCTTGTGTTTTCATTGATGTCATTGTGTTACAAATGGTCCAGTAGTGAGTATTTTGATATTGTTATGCAGTCTAGTGAAGATGTTGAGGTGTTTTTAGAAGGTTGATGTAGTTGAAGGTTCAATATGTACAAAATAGTATTTAATAGAGGTTAGTGGAAGAATGCTTTGCATTCCTCTAAAATATAGGAAGCATGTGTTGTGTCTCTGGATATAATGATTATGTTCTATTTATATTGCAATATGAGGTTTGCAGGTCCTCTGTTGCTCATATGGTAGAGTTGGTTGTTGTTGTTATAGACAGAAATGTTGTTTATTAGAATTGGTGCAGAGAAATCTTGGTGGCTTTCTGATATGTGGATTCAAATTTTATTGTTTGGAGGACATGTTTATGTGGTCTATGTAATGTTCCAGTTCAATTTTCTAGAGATAGTCCAATTAGAAAGTGTAGTTATGTTGTTCTAAGTTTAGTGCTATCAGTCGGTCTATTTTTTGGTTGACTACCGTGGTGTATCCTACTTGGATCATATTCCTTTGGTTCAAGTTTTCTTTGGAGAATATGTTTGATATTATAATGTTTTATGTCTCACCATAGTGTGTGGAGATCCACGTTGTAATTTGCATTGAAATATAGTTTTGGACTGATTGGTTAACATGCTTTAATGTTTATCTACATGCTTAATTTGATGTTGACCTTGGAGTATATGTTAGTGTGTGTGGGTGATCCCATAATACTGAGTTACATTTTTTCACAAAAATTGACACTCAAATCAATATTTTGCATCAGATCTTTACTTTCTAAAATCTATAACAGCTAAATCATTAAGAATTTGAAGATGAAGTAAACTACTAATTTGTGACATTTTCCATATAGATTGTAAATATATATATATATTTTAAAATAATTAGAAATTAGTTGTTCATATTGTTATTTAGCTTTTAATAAGTCAATATTTTCAATAATCAACATTTTTCAAAAGTGAGATTTATTTGGTAATGCATAGAATTTTTTATAGGAAGAAGGAAATTCTAATTTTTGAAATATAGAATTGTCACATCAATATCTAGTGAATGGATATTTTTTCATAATTTTTTGTTACATATATATATATTTTTATTTAATTTTTTGAAGATAGAGTAATTTTAATTTGGAAAGAGGTGTATTTCATAATGTATAACTTTTCTTGTATACATTTTAACTAGCCTATTCTTTCTATGTTCAAACGAGGATATCAATACCTAGGGGAAAGATATTTTTTATAAAAATTTTCTCTTTTTCGAAATGTTTTCTACATGTGGGAAACACAATCCTTAATGTTCGATGATAAACCTACATTCATAAAAAATAAAACATAAATATATTAATGAAATTAAATATATTAAAAAGTGTACTATTTGGAAAGCTTATAATAAGGACTAAAAACTTAAAAAATAAAACTTCTAAATAAATTCATTTGACCCCCCATTTTTATCAACATTTTGATAGGTGTGAAGGAGACTCCATTGCATGTATGATTTAGAAGTAGGGAGGTTCTATCCAAGAAATTTTGATCTAAGAGCCTTTCATCTAACTCTACTCAATTAATTACTTCAAATGGGACCTCTTAAAGCTTAAATCATTATATTTTCTAAATAATGTATGATTTCAACAAAAATTAGGATGTACCAAAAAGTGTAACTCAATATTGTGGGATCACCCATGTGGTTCATTGGAATCATTTGAAAAGGATGTGTTGTGATTTATTTTGGTTCTCTCTATCTCCTAGAGTTGACCAAAGTGGATATTTTAGGTCTAGGTGGCTGAATTTATATGATATTGTTTATTTTGCCTATAGGTCATCTTGTAAATGGATTTAGTGACTAATCTTGTATATAAAGGAGTGCAAATTACGAGTGAAGGTATGGGATGTGTTTGAATTGGCAAGCAATGAGCATAAATGATTTGTAAGAACAATTGATTATGGATTTGTGCAAAAGTCAGTTGCGAAGAGCATTTGATGATGTTATCTTCCATATGGCAGTGTACTGAGATAGTATGAAAGTCAAATATGTTTGCCATGATCTTGGTCAATTGACACAACGGTTCAAAGATAATTTCATAATCAAGAGATCTTGTTATTTTTAATTTAGCTATTCCTTTCTATGCTAGAAGATAATGAGTCTCTTTTTAGCCTTTTGTATCTTGCCTTGAGATAGTGTGTCTCATTTCTACAAGTCAATTGTATCTTTCCCTAAGGTTGTGCACCTTAGATCTACATGTCCTCTTAAGAGTAGTGGTTTCTAGATGATACGTTGTAATAAATTATTTGCATATTGTGAGTGTGATTCTCACTGTGGTTTTTCCCTACTTTGAGCTTTCAACGTAAATATGGTGTTCATGTGTTTGTTGTGTATTGTGATTAAGAATCAAGTGTTTTAAGGTCTAGACTAATTCACCCCCTCTTAGTCTTGTGGTGTGTTCAATAATTGGTATTAGAGTAAGGTTCCTCTTGAGAATCTTAACTGCTTGACGAAGATTCGGTATGGCATAATATTTTACATTCAAGGCCCTAGAGTTTGATGGTAAAAACTATGCTAATTGGAAAGAAAGGATGAAATATCACTTAGCAAGATTTGTCACTAAAATATGATAGAGAACTAAGAAGGGCTATATTTCTTCTTAGAATGGTCTTACAACTCCAAATGAGATCAAAGCATATGAGATTAATGCAAAGACTACAATTGCAATTGTCACTTATTCAAATGATGCAGTGTTCAACAATGTTACATGTGTAGAATCAGCTAAAGAAATCTTGGAAAGATTAAAAAGGTATATTTGAAGGAGATGAGAAGACAAAGAAAAATAAGATTACAAATTATCTAAGGCACAAGTTTGAGAATGTGAGGATGTTTGATGATAAAAACATTGAAGACTATATTCGTTGAGTGAATGAGATTGTAAATGCACTTAGAGGTGTTGGTGGAACACTAGAAGAAAGTGAACTTGTAAGAAAGATAATGGAAACATTACCAAAAATCTCTAAACCTAAGAAATATGTTACTGAGGAGAGTCATGATATGAATAGCTATACTATGGATCAGTTCCTTGGCTCGCTCTCTACCTTTAAGATTATTGAATTGGATGACTCAAAAAAGGAAAGGAAATATTTAATTCAAGTTTTAAAAAAGCTTGAAGAATAACTAGAAGAAAATAAAGGCATGGATCAGATTGAAGCAAACTTTGTAAGAAGATTAAAGTGAGGAACTAGAAATTATAAACGTTAGTTATGCCTAAAATATTTTAATTGTGGAAGAATTGGTGATTATTCTTCTAGATGTATGTGTAAAGTAGAATATGGTGGAAGATCCAAGAATGATTACAAAGGAAAGGAGAACTACACAAGGAATAACAAAAATATGAGAAGAGATGACAAAGATAAGAAAAATAAGAGTTTTTGTTTAATGAAGACCTACTGATCTAAAGAAGAAGATCATTAAGACTCAAATGAAGAAACTCTGGTTTTGGCTATAGAAGAAAATAATAATGAGAGGTCCAAAAGTTTGAAAGATATAAAGAATAATGAAGAACGAATGAGAGAAGACTGCACTACATCCAAAAATGGAACCAAAAGCATGAATAATTGAATTAGAATGTTCAAATCATATGACTAATGATAGAGGTAAGTTTTTTAACCATGAAAAGTATGATGGTGGATTAATCAAGTTTGCAAAAAAGGAAGTTACACTTGTTCGTGGAAAAGGAAGCTTTTTTATTTATGGTAAGCATAAAATTGATGATGTCTATTGTGTTAAAGGTCTAAGACATGACCTATTGAGTGTAATTCAAATGTATAATAAATGTTATAATGTCATATTTCATGGAACTGGATATGAAATGGGAAAAGGAGACCCCAAAAGACTTTTTGCAAAAGGTATTAAAACTAATGGAAATGTCTACTATGTGAATGATAATGGTAGAAGCCATTGTCCATTGGCATAGAGTAGTGAATGTTAATTTTGACAAAAAATAATGAGACATATCAACTTTGATAATATGGCGAAGATTAGTTCTAATCATTTTTTGAGAGATTTACCAAAAATAATCAAGCCTATTGATACTATGTGTATGAAATGTCTGTTGGAAAAGGAAAAAAAAAAAGAGGAAATTCAAAAACAAGGAGTATGCTACTACATAGCTTTTGGAGTTGATTCATACAAGTCTATGTTGATGTACAAGAACAAGAGGACTAAGAGGAGAAAGGAATTTTATGTTACTTATTGATGATTAGTCTAGAATGACATTGGTTACTTTCTTGAGAGAAATGTTTGAAGAATCGGATGAATTCAAAGTATACAAGTCTATGGTTGAGATCAAATGGATGGTAGAATCAAACATATAACATATGATATAGGAGGAAATCTTACCTCAAATTAATTTGATAATTTTATGAAGAACATGGTATTATGAGACATTTTTTTAATCTGTGGAATACTCCACATAATAGTGTACAGTTGAAAGGAAAAATAGGACTATTGTTGAGATCGATAGAATTATGTTGAAAGATGCTAACCTACCTAGTGTTTATTGGAAAGAAGTTGTGAATACTTCTATTTATCTTCTTCATAGGGTATAGATTAGAGTAAATTGCGTAAAGACACCCTATGAAATTTGGAATTGAAGACCTCCTATAATCTAGTACTTCAAAATATTTAGGAGAAAGTACTATTTAAAGAGATATGAATAATATTTAGGTAATTTTGATGGAAGAGCAGATGAAGGAATATTTTTGGGATATTCTATTAAAAGAAAGGCTTATTGGTGTTATAATGAAAGGCTGCACAAGATTGTGGAAAGTAAAAATGTAAAAAATATTTAAGAATGGAATCACACTGAACCTAAGACTAAGATAGAAACTATAATTGTTGCTACAAAAGATAAAGTTAATCTAAAAGAGAAAGAGACTAATCCAAAAGATGAAGAACTTGATCAAGAACCTAAGACACTAGAATAAAGTATGTGAAAAAATATATATCAGAAGATCAAATCATTGGAGATAAGAGAAAGGGTGTTCAGAGAAGAAGAAAGCTTGAGAAATCCAATGAATATAAAAAAATTCTTCCTATCACAAGTTGAGCCAAAGACCTATGTGGAATCTAGTAAAGATGAGAGTTGGATAAATGCAATGGAAGAAGAGTTGAATCTAATATGGGATCTGGTACCTAGAATAGTGGACAAAAATATGATAGGAACCAAGTGTGTGTTCCTAGACAAGATAAATGAATATGGAAAAGTTATTAGAAATAATGCAAGATTGGTTTGCAAAGGTTATTCACAAGTTGAATGCATATATTTTGAGGAGACATTTGTTCTAGCAGAAAGGATGGAAGCTATAAGAATGTTTCTTACATTTGCAACTCATAAGAACTTTAAGGTATATCAGATGGATGTTAAGTTGCCATTCTTGAATGGAGAGCTTGAGGAAGAAGTATAGATTGAGCAGCTAGATGAATTCAAGCTATCAGAGGATCCAGATATGGTTTGTAGGTTGAAGAAGGTATTGCATGGAATTAAGAAAACTCCTAGAGATTGGTATACAATGTTGGATAGGGGAAAAAGAACAAACTTATGTCGCACTTGGGGATACTTGGGTGTAGTCTGACTAAACTTATCCCAATCGGACTGAGTTCAGCCAAACTAAGTTTCATTGAACTATTTACCTGCCACGTGGCGCAGACATGGTGCCTAAATGGCACCAGTAGTTTGACTAAACTATTGGTGCCATAATCTAGGTTTTGTGTGAGCACCCAAACACAAAAAAAGTCAAAATAATTGAAAATAGTTTGGTCGAGCTCAGCTTGGTCGGATTGAGTTTGGCCTAACTCACCAATGTGGTAGGTGATGTGGTAGCCAAATCACCTATTTTGTCTTATTTCTAAAACTTTTCACTTCTGCTCAATTTTTCTTCAGGTAGAATTTTTTTTTACAAAAATCAAAAAATACTCTTTCATAGATCTTGAAGTCATGAATTTGGACATATAATTTTTCAAATATTTTGATAAATTTTTGTATTTTTTATTTTTTAAACATTGCGAGTAGGTTTTTTAAGTTCAAAAAGAGGCTGATTTAAAATTAAACAAAAAATATTAAATAATATTTAAAAATTAAAAGAAAAATCTTTTGCACTAGATGAGAGAATCTTCTCCAAAAGGGTACAATTTTATTTTTTGATAATGATAAATTTAGTAGACAAAAAGTGACATTGAATGAAAACTACCAAATTCATCTATTTTGGACTTTAAAATATTATTATAAGAAAAATATACATCAAAATAAAAATAAAAAATTTAACACTACATGTATATGTCCTTTATTCAAAAATTAAAAAAAAAAAAAAAAGAAGAAGTTCATTTTCATTTTGTTTGGTGATGCCAACTAGAACCTTTGATTTTCAACATTTTTCTACAATAAAAAAATCTATCCTTGAATATCTAAAAATATGTCATTTTTAAAAAATATATATATTTAAAAATAACAAACATAAATTTTATTAATATTTCTATATTTGATCAGTTTACGTCATATTGAAATTCAATTTAGAAATGCCACTTTTATGCAGTCCAAGTTTAACAGTTTTAGTTCTGTTAGCCACTTCCTTTATAAAAGTGTGACACAACATTGTGCTTTTACGCATAGATATTTCATATAGTAGAATTTTAGAAAAGGTACAATTATAGATAGAAATGTTTATTTCACAATTGAAGGTGATAAATTGTTTATTACTGTTGTGTATGTTGATGATATCATATTTGGAGATGTTACTATACGTAGGAAGTATACAAAAAAATTGTAAAAGGAATTAAAGATGTCTATAATAGGTGAGGTATCATTTTTCCTCGATCTACAAGTTAGTCAGAAAAGGTATCTTTATTTCTTAGACCAAGTATATCAAAGAGATTTTCAAGAAGTTTGAGATGGAGAATTCTAAACCAATTGCAACCCCTATGGCTACTAGTTGTAACTTAAGCAAGGATGATGGATCTTTAGATGTTGGTCAGAAAAGGTATAGATCTATGATGAGAGGACTAATGCATTTGACTACTTCAATACCGCATATTATGCAATTTATTTGACTATTTCAATACCACATATTATGCATTTGACTATTTCAGTACCACATATTATTTTCCTTTAACACCATATGTGACACACAAAGGTACAAATAACCAGGATTTTTTTCACAAACAATGTATGGACTAACTCAAATAAACACATACAAAAGGTTACCCTAGCACCACACAGAATTACAGAGAATACTGTAGGAAATAGTGCTAGAAAAACCACAAACAAAGAGATATGCTCTAGTGTAGCATGAGGTAACCAAGACCTTGTGAGGGGACAACATAGGAACAAAATGGGACACATAAAAAACACACCAAGAAGAAACAATAAACAAAAAGATTAAACCCCTCGATTTGTTATTCCTAGCACACCATGATATGAAACATCATGGTGACTAAGAAGACATAAAATATAGGTGTTTAAAAGATAAAAAAATATAAAAAAGAATTAAAGCCAACACAAATGTTTTAGATATATCTTTCCAAGGAATGACTTACAGATGAAGATTTGATAATAGATGAATAGAGGAAGGATACATCCTACGTAGACTGGTGATTGGTTAAAGGACTGGTGACATGGATTTGACAAAAAGGGAACCTAATATGATCATGATGACAAAGATTCTCATTGATACTTGTTGAAGAACTAGCGAATGAAGTATGATCTTGAGAATGCAACTGATGCATGCATATGAACAACAAAATAAACCTATATAGAAGACATAATTATACATGACAAACTAGAAACCTGCACAGGACAAAATTGACACTACGCACAAAATTCTACACAACTCCTATGTACAAGAAAAGTACAACTAGGTGACCATTGTATAGAAGGCTGCAAGAGGAGAAACAAGGATAAGGCAAGTAACAAAAGATATTGTCAGGATAAGGCCAAAAGGAGCAGCAAAAGTATAATGGAATTGCCCATATTTATAGAACTTGTTTCCAAGTTTTCACCATATATACCATGTCCAAGGCACCACCAAAGGTAGTTTTCACCATATGAGGATTTTTATTTTTTATTTTTGTGGATTTTTTTCAGTATTTTATAATTTTTTAAAAATTTTCATCATTTTGAATGATACACTATCATGGATTATGCATAGAATCTATTCAAATGCAGGATTTTTAGGGGGTCATTGAGAGGCTCCCCTTCTGGAATGGATAGCTAGTAGGCTCTTAGACTATATTTTTCTATGATTACATATGGGACTAACCAATTAACTTCAAATTTTTCTTTCTTTTTTTGTCTTGTTGATTCCATGGGTTTTCTCTCGGCACTAGATCACCAACCTCAAATTCACGACATGAAATTTCTTCTGATATTTTTTCTTGAGTCTAACTTGATATACTTGTAAGTGATCATATGCTTTCTAGCATTGTTCATCAAGGAGATCCAATTGAGCTAGCCTTGCCACCATATAATTTTCATCAGACACAAAATTCTTCAGGGATATGTGTAAGGATGGTAACTCGACCTCAACTAGAAAAACTACTTTTGTACCATATACAAGGGAGTATGGAGTGGCTCCATTGGGAGTTCAGGTACTAGTGCAATATTCTGAAAGGGCGGGATTTAAATGGAGATGCCAATTACAACCAGTTTCACTGGCAATATTTTTTAGGATACATAATAGGGTTTTATTTTTTGCCTCAGCTTGGTCGTTAGGGTAATATGGGGTGGACCAATGGTGTTAGATATGAAATACGGAAAAACAATCCTGCATGTGTTGTTTTTTCAATGGGGTTCCATTATCACTAATGATGGTAGAGGGAGCTCCATAGCAGCAAAGAACGTGATATAGGAAAAATTTAGACACTTGAACACTAGTAGTAAGTGTGAGAGGGATAGCTTCAACCCACTTAGTAAAATATTCAGTAGCCACAGTGATACTTATGTCCATCTTAAGGAGTATGAATTTTACCACCCAAATCAAGGCCCCATGTAGAAAAAGACCATGGTGTTGTGATAGGCTACAAATCCTATGCTGGAACATGGCTTAAGTCACTATGCTACTGATAGGGTAAGCACTTTTTAAAAAAATCACAATAATCATGTTCCATCGTGGTCCAATAATATCCCACTCTCAAAAGATGTTTGGCAAGAACATACCCACTCATATGAGCACCACAAGTTCCGGTGTGCACTTCTTTAATCGCAAGATTAGCTTCGTTTGAATCTAAACATCTAGTTTGGATGTCATGATAGCCCTAATGATATAGATTATCTCCTATAATTGTAAATCAGGCACATTGGTGAATGAGATTACAATGATCATTTCAGGATATGTTGGATGGAAGGATGTTATCTATAAGATAGGTATAAATATCATGATACCAATGTGATTGGGGATCAACAATGTTGCACACCATATTTGTATGTGATGTCTTAAAAGCTGGCTAGAGAAGCTATTCAACCAAGTACTTGCATCTTGGACTATTTGACTCTATTACTATAATTATTTAACCAATAGTGGTCATTGCATCAACTGCCTTGTTCTATGCTATAGGGATTTTATTAAAGGTAATATTGTGAAATTTCTTCTTGAGATCATCAACCATCCTTTTACATGGTAATAACTTATCATCCTTAGTTTGGTATTCATCATTTACCTATTTGACAACCAATTGCAAATCCTCATAAGAAAGTATATCTATAATATTCCATTGTATAGCCATTTTAAGATCAACGATAAGACCTTAATACTCAACAATGTTATTAGTGCATGGGAAGGATAATTTGAAAGATTTGGGAATGAGATCCCCTTGTGGCATCACAAATAAGAACACTACCCATGATCTATTATGTGTATGTGAACCATCAAAATAAATTTTCCATGGAATCTTTGTTACAATTGCGTAAACATACTCATCTGGAAATTCTACAACTAAATAAGGAGTATTTGCCAAGGGTGTTTATGTTAATTGATCTACAATTGCCTGTCCTTTTGTCTACATATTGAATATCAAATTCACTAAGCAACATAATCCAGTTAGCCATATGACCAGTAAGGGTTATTTTTGATAACAAGTCCTTTAAAGGATCAATCTTATAGATGAGCTTAATAGTATGACTTAGTGTGTAATGTCAAAGCTTTTGTGAACAAAAGACAATAGCTAGACATGATTTTCCCATAGGTGAATAATTGAACTCATATCCCAATATAGTTCAACTAATGTAGTAAATGGTACGTTCTTTCCCTTGATCATCATGTTGGGTAAGGAGTGTCCCCACTACAACTAGAGTTACTAAGATATGCAAGAGGAATGGTCTTCCTAGAATTGGTGGCATCAACACTGAAGAATGAGCTAGATATTCTTTTATTCTATCAAATGCTTGCTGACACTGAGCATCCCACTTAATCTCTATAACTTTTTTAAGAAGATGCATGAATGGATGACATTTATCTACAAGCTAAGCAATAAAGCATCTGACAAATTGTAGCTTTCCTTGGATACTAGGTAGATTCTTCAATGTTTTAGGGGGAGGCATTTGTAGGATTGCCTTGACTTTCTTAGGATTAACTTATATACCATGCCTAGAAACTATATGAAGCCTAGTAGTTAACTTTATGTAACTCCAAATACACACTTTTTAGCATTGAGGAGAAACTTGTACTTAGACGGATATTAAAAAATCTATTCAAGGATAGTTCGATGTTCTACTCTAGTTTCTTATTTCCCCAGGATGTCATCTCAATAATCCTCCAGTATTTTATGTATGATATCATGAAATATTAATGTAATAGCACACTGGTATGTAGCACCTACATTTTTAAGACCAAAAGGTATGACTTGATAACATAATATGCCCCAAGAAGTAGTAAATGTTCTTTTATGATGATCATCCTCTACAATGTTTATTTGGGAATAACCTGAAAAACTATCCATAAGGGAAATCATTTCATGTCCCACTATTAAATCAACTAGGCTATCAATGTTAGGAAGTGGAAACTCATCTTTAGGATATGCTTTGTTGAGGTCTCTGAAATTTATACAAACTCGGATAGCTCCATTAGGTGTAGAAATGGGTACCTTGGTATAAATCCATTCTGAATAATCAATTGGTTGAATAAATTTGACCTCTAACAACTTTTTCAACTCATAATTTAATCCAAGGATGCATCTTATGAAGCTTTTGCTTAATATGTTTAACATTTGGAACCATAGCTAGGTGATGTACAACAAGCTCGGGATCCAAACCTAGCATTTCTACATAAGGCCATGTGAAATTAATAGACCATTTGTGAAGGATTTGAAGGGAAGTAGGGAACTCTTCATCAGATAAAGATGTTGCCACATTAGTAATTATGGGATTCTCTATTATTCCCAGATTAACTTCTCTTGTCTCATCAATGAGGATTGGGGATTTATCATAAATCTATATGTCAATGAGGGGAAGAGGGGAACCCTCATCCTCTAGAACCTCAAAGAGGTTAAATTCACTAGAAGATACACCCTTTAGTTTTACTTATTTAGAATCTATAGGTGCCTCAAAAAAGTTTTCACCTATAGACAATTGATTTTTCAATTCTTTTTCATTTTTGCAGTTAAAGATCCCCTCTTCCCCAAAGTAACCTTTAGGATCCATCTTATATGATGTATTCAGAGAGGGACAATAATATGGTGCACACTCAGTCACTCCCAATAATTGAAAGAGCATGCCATTACTATGGAATGTATCAAGGTGTGCAACGATTTGACCCCAATCATTGAGTTGAGTATGGGAAATGCTAATTAAAAGGATGGATGTATCAAAGAGGGTGGATGTGCCAAAGGATAAGAAGGTATCCATATTGTCATATGAATTTCTGACAACCTCTTCAGGTATGTCTTCGATATCAAATTAAATATTTTTATTATTTCTAGAAGTGCCTATCGAAGTTGAGGCTTCATGAGAAAAATGTCCAAAACTAGGCCCTTGATGATAAATATTTGGAACTAGATCAACAGGTCTTTTGATTCCATGCTCTTCTTGTCCCAATCCTCTGTATTGGTAATCCCCTTTCTTGGTAGCCAATTTGCATGCTACTAGGTATTTTTCTTTGAAATGATTAAGGTGGGTATCATTGTCTAAAGCAACATCCCTAAAAATCCACTAATTAATATCTCCTTTTAGAAACTCGTGATTAATTTCACCATGAGATTTGAATATATTATATCCATACATTTTTCTCACAAGTTCATTCTTCTTCTGCTCTTTGGTAGGTTTCCCATGGGTATGAGAATCTAGAGGTAATACATCCACTACAAGGGTCCTTGTAAAGAATATTCACCACATCTAGTGTCTTTGATCTTGAGCTAGGAAAAGGTGGATGAAATGGAAGGTTTTTATTTAGTAGTAGTGAGTATGGATTCAGGGTCAACATATAAGGATGATGAACTAACTTGAAGGATTCCAATGTTGATACCTAGGCAATGAAGGGACTATGGGGAAGATGCTTCAAGAGAACGATAATATTCAAATGTTTGGGTGTCACCTTGAATAGTAATTTCACATCCTTGATATGGGAATTTTTAACATTGGTGGTAAGTGGATGACACGGCCTGCATGAAATGAATCTATGGGTGACCAAGTAGGATGTTGAATGGAAGATCAAGACCAACTACATAGCAAAGAGTGTCATGTGTTACTAGGTCCACCAGAATCAGAAGATTGATCATCCCCACTAATATTTTAAGTACATTACTATATGCTTTGATAATGATGCATTGATTATGCAAATCCATGATAGGTATACCCTACTTGTGTAACAAATTTCAAAGTACAAATATTTATAGTATAACCATTATCGATTAGGACTCACTTTACTCTGTCTGGTGCTTGATAATAGCTTCGATGTTAGTGAATGAATATGATTGGGATCAAGAACCATTGCATCAGATTGGGTGAAGCTAAGATGGTATGTGGTAGATAAATGTGCTACCAAAGCTTGGAATTGTGTAGGATCTATGTTTCTAGGCACATGAGTTCCTTGCAATGCATGGTTAAGAAACTCCTAGTAAGTAGGTGAAGCTTTCAGCAAATATAAAATGGATATCGGTGTAGGGGTCTTCTCTAAATGCTCAAGAATGTTGTACTGTATTGGCATAGGATCTTGAGATGGGGTAGGAGGTGGAGCTCCAAGAACTGTCATCCAAGCTCTTTTAGTGGTTGTGGCACATTGAGTATCAACTCATCTGACACAAATCATATTGACCTCCTCTTCTACCTAGGTTATACAACCTATCGTACCACCATTGTTAAATGGAACTTTGTTATAGCTAATATTATTGGTTGTATGAGATTGATCTACATTTGACATGTTAACCTCTCCTTGATGTCTGTATCCTTATACATACCTAGATTGCATTAGGTGACTTTCTTATAGTAGGATCAACATAATTTTTTCCTTGGTCAATAAGATCTTGGACTAGATGTTTAAGCTTCATGCATTTATTCGTTGCATGACCCTTGACAAGATAATAAGCACAATATGCATTCTCTTTATACCAATCAGACTTAGGTTTAGACTCATCAAATGGTATTGTTTGTGGATAAATGACCATATTATTCTTCTCCATATTCTTGAAAAATGACTTCTAAGGGTTCTCCCATAGGTGTAAAGTTTTGACATCTTGGATTGTTATAGGTTGTCTATTGAGGAGAAGCTTGAGAAATGGTGATGACATTAGTATGACTAGTTTGCAAATTTGATGTCATCGTTTGAGGATTATGATAAGCCTGAGGTGATGGATTGGAATGTATCATTGTTGAAGGATCGACATATGATTCTTGATTAGAGTATGCTTGTGCAGGTGGTGGTTTGGTAGCCACAACCATTTGAAATGTCTTAGAATCAGTAAGACCATCTACTACAACATTCTTGTTTTTGTTCCAATATATTTTAATTTCACCACTTGGTTTGTCAGAAGGCTCTTTGTAAAGCTTGATAACTCCTTCATCAATCAAGGCATGTTCTATTGATGGTTCCTTGGACAAGATATCTTTGAGTGTAGTTGCACAGTTTAAGTGAATATGATATGAAAGCTTTGGGAGTAGATTACTGATGAATATTGACACTGATTGAGTGTCATGTATTGTACAAGGGAGATGACCAATGAGGCCCATCTTTGAATTTACTCCAAAAGACTCTCACCTCCTTTCTGTTTGGCTTGACAAAGATCAAGCTTGGAAATATCCTTTTCCACATTGTAATGATAATGGGCCATAAATCTCTTTGATAAGTCTACAAATGTAGTGATGATGCTAAATGATAACTTGCAAAACCATTCTAGAGATGAACCACTAAGACTCTTAGGATAGATTCATAGGAGATAGTTATCACAATATGCAACTTGTTGCCAAGCCATATAGAATTCCTTGATGTGATGGTGTAGATCACCTCCCCCCTAGTATTTAGTAAATTTTGGTGTTTCAAAGTGTTTGGGAGATGGAATTGATGTTATTAACTTATCAAATGGATATGGACAAAGCTCATCAAATTTGAAAACCTTCTCAAAATTTCTATCTTGTAAAGCTTTGAGAGATGCCTTCATCTCTTCCCATTTAGTGTTAACTAGGACCGAGATGGTGTTGTTGGTTGATAAAGAGGTGTTTGATATGCCTTTTGTGATGGGTAGACATAACTTGATTGTTGTTGTGAATATTGATAGCTCAACATATTTTGGTAAACTAGAGCATTTTACTGAACAAAAGGTGTTTGTTGTTGTTGATATTGAGGTCACTTTTGTTGTTAAATTTTAGGTGATTGCAAATAAGTTGCCACATTCTATTATGGAGGATTGTATTGTTGTTGATACTACACATTTTTAGGTTGTTGAATTTGAAGAAAACTACCTTGCAGATAACTACTTCTAACATAACTTGGATGAGATACATTGGCTTGTGACATACTATATGATGGAGGATTTTGAGGAATGCCGCCTAGCAACTATTGCACATTTGAAACAATATAGGATGAAGATGGCACTTGCAAGTAGCTAAATCATGGTTGTGAGATAATAGATGGCACAATCACTTGAGGTTGATGTTGATGTGTACTAACAATATATGGCATAGATTGTATAGACATGGATACAAATGATGATGACGCTATATAACGCATGCTACCAATCATGGCTTGTGTACCAGCTGTTGGAGAATATATTAGCAATCCTGTGGTCCAAGGTGGTGTTTGTGTAGAAGACAAATTCAATGGTCTCATGACATGATTAATGAAAGGAGTTGTATACACTACACTAGAAGTCATGGGAATTTGAGCAACGACAAGCATTGAAGTAGTGAGCTACGTTGATGGTACATTATTGAATGCATTATAGATAATTCCTCCTAAGGCTAGAGATGGCATAAAACTTGAGGAAGGATCATAAAAAGGTTGATAATGGCTTGTGATTGCACTCATAGGTGGTGTTCCTATAGACACAAGTGAGAGACTTTGTTGTGGTGGTGTTTCTAAAGCCTAGACTAAGAGTTGTGCTGACATGGGTTTCTCTAAAGGTATTTGGTGCTGAGATGGTCCTTGAGGATTAGTAGTTACACGTGTTTTAGGTGACACAATGGTCATACCCTAGGCAACCATATTAGCAAAGATTAGATGTTTGCATTTTTCAATGATTTTATCAACCATTTGTGCGTTATCTGTTTTTGAAAGAAATTGATTGACAGGATTAGCTAGAATGTTAGTCTTATCTAGTTGATTCACCATTGTTTCTTCAGTGACGACTAGATTAAGTAGATCAAAACTGACAGGGACACTTTCTGGTACAGTGGGGTCAACACCCAAATTAGGATTTAGTTGTAGATCATTTGTCCCTACTCTTAACTGGGAAGATTGTTGTTCCATTGCTTGTCAAGATCGAGATTGAGTGGTGACAAGCATGAACTAAGTGAAAGTCAAATATTTAGGTTGACTAATTGATTGTTGAGTGGATGGACAAGATGATTGATTAGGATGATTTTGTACTCAAATTGCAATTAGCTAATCTAATTTGAACGATGCAACTTCAAAATCCATTCAAGAGGATACACTTAAGCAACAAGATGAATTGTAGACTAGACCTTTGGCTTGAAGTAACAAGACCATAATGATGTAAAAATAGCCTCTAAACTCGATATGGTGAAAAGAGCTAGTGATAATAATTGCTAAAATGGGTTTTAGATTTGCAATTTAGGATATGAGACCAAACATGATAAAAAGATTAACTTTTGATTTTATTTGATTTGATGTGATGAACTTGGAAAAGTTTGATGATTGGATTAGGGATTTGATTTTGACCAAAATATCAATCCCTAACTTTAGGAACAAAACATGGCAATGATAAGATAGTGATAATACAAGGTGACTGATGATAATGACAAGGCAAAACTGAAATGGTGATCAAGATAATGATTCAAAAACTAGGATGATCAAAATGATGGGATGAGTCAAGAAATTTGGAAAATGATAATAATGAAACAAACAGATGTGAATCAAGTTTAGGTAACTGGAAAACCCATAAAAATAGAATAACAAACCATATTTTGGGAAAATTTTGGCAGAATAACGAAACAATATGCAATCTTGCTAGTTCTCAGAGAAATCCTATCATTTCAACAGGCAATCCCACCATTTCAAAGTCATAAATCCTGGGGTTACTATGAACTGGTAAAACTAAATAGACAAAGAAATCCATCTCTTATAGAAGACTATTAAAACTGACACAAGTAGTGACGATCCCACTATTTTAACAAGAAATCTCGTTGTTTCTAAAGTGGTAAAAAATATGTTGAACAGAGTATTCCAATCATTTTCAAAAGACTAATAGAGGAATATAGACAGAGCAATGCCACCCTTTTTTTAGGTGATCCTGCTACTTCTAGGATAGATAATATGATGAAAAAAGATAGATTTTGGACTACAAATTTGATATTTTTGGGTGACACTTTTGAGCTTGATTTTTGACAAAAGATATGAGTAACACCAATCACAACAAGCACATAAGTATGATAAATGCATTAAAAATAATGTACATCCTAGATTGGTCAAATGAAAATACTTGTTGAATCCCCTTGCCCAAAATACCACATTTAGTTGGATAGATAAAAGCTTGGTAGTACTAGCTCCACTCCATGACACACACTTCTTGGGCATGCCAATCTTCAAATTTTTAAGGACCCAAAGATCTAGAGAAATTTACTATCTCAAGTTGAAGGGTACATGAGGGGTTTCTTTGGTATGCGCGTATCACAACACTTGAGTCAACAAGTAGAAGGTTATTGGCAACTAAAAATAGTTTGGTTCATAGTGGGGGAGCTTTCGAGGTAATCTAATGGTTATATGCAGCAGCTAGCTCATTTATGAGATATCCGAGCCTGTGGAACACATTTTTTTATGCATCTTCCAAAAAAGCACCATAGGATTTTGACTTTAGCCAAGATCACAAAGGTATTTGTATGTGTATACCAAGGAAAACCATTGACATAACATGGTGACACCAGTTGATTATAGCATTTGCCAGAATCACAAATATATATATATATATATATATATATATATATATATATATACTGAACTAAAAGTGTATCGCTTGGGTCATTCCCTCTCAGCCGACCTTATTGGCTACTTCGGAGGTAGACTCTTCTACCTAAAAATTAATGAATGAGTTTTGTTAATACTTTTCTCTTGCACTCAAGACCACAATAGCTAGGGGAGAGGATAGTGTGTGTTAATAGTACAACCACTCTACATGCACAAGCGAGCTAGGTACGAAAGACAGAGTTTCATTTCCTTATGAAATTATAAGTTTTTTCTAACTAAAAGAAGACACATGACTCATTTTAACCCAAAATGTTTTTGGTAGTTGCACCCCTCTTTGGTGGTCCTACACCAAATAAGTTAGTGTTTCAAGCATTGGGGTCTTCTACTATCAATCCTACACTAAATGTCATCTAATAACCATAAAACAATAGCAAATTAGTGAGTTAGGAATAAACTGAGAAAATTCTAATTCAAGAAAATGATAGAAAGAAAAGCATAAAGAAATCCCACCACTTCTAACCACGATTCTACTATTCTCACTAGCAATCCTCCCACTTTACTGGTAAATAAATAGTCGACAAAAAATATTAAAAACACAGAAAGCTAGAGAGGCAATCTCATCGTTACTAAAGTCAATCTTGTTAATCCTAAAGTCAATCCTATTATTTATAGTAAATGAAATTCGACTGAACATAGAAAGGAAACACAAAATTAAGAACCTAGAAAATTATACTTTCCTAGGATGACGGGCATGCATTGCCACTGTTTGTCCAAGAAATTTGACCATTTCTTCAAGCAATCCCACCATTTCTGTAAATTGGATTTTTGGAAAAACAGACCTCCACTGAACGATATGTGCACAAAGATGGTGGTCAGAAAAGTGGACATCACCTAAAAAAAACATTGAAAAAAAAGAAGCACATATGCGGTATTAAAATTTGAAATCACTGCATACATGCTTAGGTCTATTGACCCCGAGCCTAAAGCAAAGATACCGCGTATGCAGTGATTTAGCAAAGTGATTGCGTACGCCATTTTTAGTCCTAAAAAACACATACGCGATACTTGTCAATAAAAGTTTTTTTAAAATCGACTAGGTTGTATTTTCCCCATGACCGCAACCTTTATTTTCTACATTTTCCCCACAAAACCACAAATGAGCTCCCACTTTTCTCCACCAAATGCTATGGATCAAGGTTAGTTTTTCTTAATTTTTGTTTTTCTTTCTCGTTTATTCAATTTTTTTACGTTTTGAATTTAATTTTGTTTATTTTGATTAGGTTTTTTTTTTTTAATTTCAAAAACCAGATTTTGATAATCCACAACAACAACAACAAGATGCACCTCCTAAAAACCCTGAACAAAACCCACAAGATAAACCTCCAGCTCCTCCTTTTGACCGTACACCTAATACATAGGAGCGATTGATTAATCAGTTAGGGAAAAACATGTCTAAAATAAATAGACTGATTAATAAATTGAAAAATTCAGAGCTTGAGCATCATAAATCACTTCCCACTAGCCTAGAAACATTAACTAGTGGTGCCACAGCAATTTCCACATAAATTACAAAATGGGGAAACTATAGGGATATGTGTCGTCAATACTATGCTAGTGGGTTATCATACGAGGGAGTGAAAAACAAAAATATTAGTAAACAAAAATTATTTGTCATTTTTGTTGATCCTAAAACTAGCGAGTCATTACCTCTTAATGCAAAAAGGTTTCCCATACATTGGTGTACCAATGTGCAGACAAAGAATCTTTTTTGGTAGAGGTGGTGGATGGTCTTTGATGATCCACCTTGTAATAATTATGAGGTGCCATTGTATTTTTTGGGAAAAGTATACTGTGAGTTTGTCCTCAATGTGTGGCCAAACTATTTTGACATGAGAGAGTTCCATGGTAGAGTTGGTGGCTCTGCCCAAGATAGACCTGGGGTTCGTAAGTGAGTAGTCGCGAAGAGTCACTGCCCCCTAGCACCCAAACCCAAGGTGCATCATCCTGTCATAGTAGATCTAAAAGAGTCGATGGAGCTACAGACTCTTCAAGCAGCCACAACATTGACTGGTGCCATCATCCAACATGGGACACAGTTTGCACACCCTTTTGTACTAGATGATGAGCCATTAGTTGCTCCAGGTGGTGATAGAGAGCCATTCAACATGTGTGTGTTAGTTGCTCGGGGATATGTATGGGATGGATGATGAGGTCGCTACAGATGGATTTGTATCTCATTCATGCATTATTTATGGGAGTAGATGTCAAACCCGCATGACTGAGGATGTGGCATTGACAGAGGAGTTGATGTACATGTTGTTTGGCCATTAGCTGTAGACACAGGTGTGTTGATTTGAGTTCATAGCATTTTATTTATTAGTCACTTTAAATTTTTAATTACATAAATAAATTTTTATTTATACATCAATTTAAATTGATACAAATTATATGCATTTCAAGATGCAGCAGTGGTATCCTATACTCCTCCCGCAGTTACTACAGCTGCAACTTCGACACCCGACGTATAAATTTTGTAACATGTTAAAATAGGTCCAATTTCTAGTTTGTAGGTGTTGACAGGGGACAATATGTCCTAGATTGATGACATCATGCTCTAAGTGATCAATTTTGGCCTACAAGGCTATACGATATCATATTTTGTACACACTTTCTTATGTATTGTTTTGATGGAATATACAACTCATTTCATTTTAGACTTTTAAAATTATGTTTAATATTTATCTGTACTAATATCTCATGTTAATTTTACTTTTTTAGGGTACCCCCTCTGTGTCTACACCTCGTCCTAAGCAAAAGAAATACTCAAATATGCCAAAACATGGGAAGAAGGTAATTCAACATATTTTTAGTTGTAAAATTGTTTGAAAATATTGAAATTGTCTTAGTTGGTATTTGTAGATTGATTAGTGTTTTTTGTCTATTTTACATGTACAACAGCCATTGAGCTATGTGGATTTGTTGAATGCACCTGATACGCCCAAGGATCGAGAGAGGGCGGAGGTATGTATCTCTAGTTTATTTTCTTGATTTCATGATTATATGCACATGTACATGTGAACTTGTGATAAATTATAATCTTATATTTTTTTCATACAAGAAATATTCATAACTACTTCATCAATGGCAAGCCCTCCTTCGTGTACTCAAGAAGCATCTCAAGATCTAGTACTCTTTTGTTTTATATATAACATTAATTGTTTTTAACCTACAATACTTATCATTATATTAATTGTATTTAATCTTTGATCATTTTTTGTATAGGTAATAGCGACAGTTTCTCCATCCATGGTGAGCCATCCTCAATCCATTGGAGAAGCATCTCAAGCACTAGTACATCATTGTTCTCTATATTATAGCTTTTAAGTGTTTTTTAATGTATTTATGTTAGTACATTGTATTAATTGTACATTTAATCTACAATAGACCCCTTCGTGGTTCAACCATAACTTGGATCCTTTGAAGTTTGTCTTTAAGAAAACTCCTAAGACTGACAAGGAGATGAGAGTGAAGAGATTAGATCCGAGATCAACCGATGAGGTAATCTACATTTCAATTGCAGAGAAATTATAGTTAAATGCATAGTTATGTTGTTAATTGTGAACTATTTTCTACAAAAGAATTCGAACTTGGCTTTTAATTTGTGGTTTTGCACCCATCTACAGAGCCATGTACTGCATCGAAGAGGCTCAATTTTGATGATCCACCATAAGTTTAGGATCATATAGTGTTAGTTATGGTCATAGAATGACCAATACATGTAGATATATTCTACATTTTTATTGTATATATATATAAATGTTGATATTCGATCCAATAAATGTGTACTGAGTTCATTATTGTGCATTCATTGTATTTCATGGCTGCCCTTTTATAAAGTTAATTGATCATTTACCAATGTAATCAACAATATGAATATAAACAACAAAATTCTATGATATTAAACATTGCAATCATGGAATTTGATTTGATTAAATTTCTAAAATGTTGAATTAACCCTACAAAACTCCTTGTATTCAGTTCATTGTTGTGTATTTGATGTATTTGGTGGCTTCCCTTTTATAAATTTAAATGAATATTTGCCTATGTAATCAACAATATGAATATAAACAACAATATGTGTGTAGTGCGAGAGCACCCTCATGCTCGCAATGGTCAAACTTTGGTTCTCGTGTTGTTTTACCATTGTTCTATCTAAATAAGGTAATTTGGGACCATTAATGATCATTTGAAGACATTTGTGAAAGTTTAGGTTCATTTGGATCAAAGATATAAAAGTTGCTCAATTTTTTTCAGGATAGCTCAATTGTGATCAAAGTTGTCAAAGTTGTCAAAGTTTGGCTTCATTTGGATAAAAAATGTAAAAGTCTCTCAGTTGTTGTCAAAGTTGCTCACTTGTTGTCAAAGTTTCTCACTTGTTGTCAAAGGTGCTCAGTTGTTGTCAAAGTTGTCAAAGTTGTCAAAGTTGCAAGATAGCCTAGAATTGATTCCATTTGTCATGTGCACAAACCGATATCATAAGCACATCTGGGTGGGTAGGTTTACACTATGCATTCTCCTCTCGTGCATCCCAAAGCACTGGAACGTCGAGAGTCATACCCTACCGGCATGATCTCTCTAGTGCCCTGAGTCTAAAAAATTGTCAAAGTTTGACAAATTATTTCTTCCAGTCCAAGACACATATGATCAATCTGTTAAAACCTGTGGGGTCATGTGAGATTCCTCTATAATGGCCTATCCCAGTTTCTGATGACCCGGAGCCATTTTCAATCAATAGCATTTTTTCGCTTGCTACAAAAATTATCAATTGCATGCAATGCAAAGTTGCAAGATAGGCTAGAATTGATTCAATTCATCATGTGCACAAACCAATATCACAAGCATGTCCAAGTGGGTAGGTTTACACTAGAATGCTCCTATTGTTCACCCCAAAGCATTGGAACGTCGAGAGTCACACCCTATCGACGTGATCTCTCAAGTGCCCTGAGTCCAAAAATTGTCAAACTTTGACGGATTGTTTCTTCCAATCCAGCACACATATGATCAATTTCTTTGAACCTGTGGGGTCACATGAGGCTCCTCTAAAATAGCCTATCTCAGTTTCTGATGAGTCAGAGTCATTTTCAATTGGCAACATTTTTTTGCTTGCTGCAAAAACCGTCAGTTGCTTGCAATGCAAAGTTGCAAGATAGGCTAGAATTGATTTGGTTCATCTTGTGCACAAACCAACATCACAAGCACATTTGAGTGGGCAGGTTTACGCTAGGCATGCTTCTCTCATGCATCCCAGTGCATCGAAACATTGAGAGTCATACCCTACCGACGGGATCTCTCAAGTGCCTTGAGTCCAAAAAGTGGTCAAACTTTGATGGACTATTTCTTCCAATCCAGGACACATATGATTGATCTATTTGAACCTGTGAGGTCACGTAAGGCTCCTCTATAATGGCCTATCTTGTTTTCTAATGAGTGGAGCCATTTTTAATTGGTTACATTTTTTCACTTGGTACAAAAATGGTAGTTGCATGCAATGTAAAGTTGCAAGATAGGCTAGAATTGATTCGGTTCATCCTGTGCACAAACCAAAGTCATTAATGTGTTGGGTGGGTAGATTTACGCTAAGCATACTCCTCTCTTGCATCCCACAGAGCCATAACATTCAGAGTCATACCCTATCGGTGTGATCTCTCAAGTGTCATGAGTCCAAAAAATTATTAAACTTTGACGGATTGTTTCTTCCAATCCAGGATACACATAACTGATTTGTTTGAACTTATGGGGTTGCGTGAAGCTCCTCTACAATGTCCAATCTTGGTTACTGATGATGAAACCATTTTTAATTGGTAGCCATTTTTAGAGGGGGAGAGAGGGAGAGAGAGGGAGAGGGAGAGTGGGAGAGAGAGATTAAGTGAGAGAGAGAGAGAGAGAGAGAGAGAAAGAGGGAGAGAGGGAGGGAGAGAGCAAGAGGGAGAGAGAGAGGGAGAGAGGGAGAGAGAGAGGGAGATCGAGAGAGAGAGAGGGAGAGGGAGGGAGGGAGAGAGAGGGACAGAGGGACAGAAAGAGAGGGAGAGAGGGAGAGAGGAAGACGGAGATAGAGAGAGAGAGAGAGAGAGAGAGAGAGAGAGAGAGAGAGAGAGAGAGAGGAGTGTGGTGGAGGGATGGGGTTTATTGTAGAGTGTTTGGAGGATTTGCCACTATGGTGGGAGGTGGAGGCATCTTTCTTCCTTATTGGCACACAAGTGAGGTTAATGTTAAGGGTCATATTATGGATGCTACATGAAGGCTTTTTTTTTGGAGATATCTATTGTTGGAGTTGTGTGTTTTTCTCTAGTTAAAGTTGTTACTTTAAATGAGATGGGGTTTCTCCTGTCTATTTTGTGCTTTGGGATTCTCCCACTATTTGTACTAGTTATGGAGTCCCATGTGCTTTGGGGGTTATTTTCATTTGAGATGGCTTTAACGGGGATATTTTTTTATGTTTAATGTGAATGGGAGGATGTCTTCCCTTGTATTTCACCCTATTTTCTCTAAAGAGTTTTGGATATTGGTGAATTTTACTCTACTATTTGGATATCCTTTGTTTGGATCCCTTAAATCACTCTGAAGATTGTGAAGGATTCTGTTGTGGGTGTATAGGAGCTTCCTAGTTCTTGTTTTAGCTCTTGGGAAATTGATATTAAGGTGATTTTTTTTTATTAATCCTACAATTATCCTACTTTTTTGGTATCTGATTAAGGCTAAACCACTTTCTAGTTCCTTTTTTCCTCAGCTTTTATCATTGGCCTTTACGAATTTTTGTAAGATAGTTCTCTGTGTTCTCATTTTCATTGTTGTAAATAACTCCTAGTTTTTGCATTTACGGTGTATTTTGCCAAGCTGCTTGTGGTGGTTTTATGAGGGGTTTTTCATTGTTTAGGTCTTGGTTATTTCCAAACAACCCCCTCTTGGTTTTTGGTGTATTTGGTTGGGTTTTTCTTTTGCTGGTCTTTAGAGTAACTTTGTTCTTGTGAGTGATGCTAGAGCTCAATCTTCCTAGGCTTTTATTTTTCAAAAGTGGGCTTTTGTTGTTGTTTCCCGAACCATTTTCCATCATTCTTTGATTGAGGTAGAGAATTTTCCTATAAACATGAATACTATTCATGTGAGTGAGGTTGGGGTTACTTCTCTCACTTTTTCTATTGAGGTGAATTCTTCTCCTATTAAGGTGGGTATTGTTTATGTAGGAGAGGCTAAGAGTTGTTGTAAGGGGACTAGTGCTGCCCATTATTTAGCTACTGACTAGAAGGGGGTTGTTGTTGCATTTTTTTAGGACATGTATCATTTTTCTCCAATTGAGACGGAGAGTAAGGATGGTAATGGGTGCTTGTTCATGCATCAAATGGAGGTTATGGGATCCTTTTTCAAAACCCACTACTCCAATTCTCAACTAGAGTTTGTTGATCTTTGAATAAAACCAATCATCTCTTAAGTCTATGACCTTGGTTGATATGGTAATTGTTCATTTGGTTGGGGTTTTTTAACCCACAGAAACTATAAAAGGAAACTCAAAGCAAATGGCATGTTAATCAAGACCAATCAAGATCATATTAACTTGAAAGTATATGTAGTTATTATATTCCATTTTGTTTATTCGCTTATATGATATTTTGATTATGTAAACCTAATATTCATTCTATTTGTGGAATATGGTCATTGTATATATGTATGCTGATTTTATGATAAAAAAAAATTACACTCATGGCACCACTATTGGAAGAAAGGATCATTTTGCACATTGCAGATGAAAGATATGAAAGATTGGTTATCCATCCTTTAGGTGGTCTTTTTTCTTTTTCTTTCTTTCCTTGATCCTCGTGCCCTCCCCTACCCCACTTCTCTTTATATTCTATCTCAAATCTGCAACTCAACATCTTTCATGTCTTCAGAATTCTTTTCATCTTGATGATGAATCACAGAGTGTGATTCGAAATGTTGATAGAAAAAAATACACACAATCGAATCCAGAAAAATACATAAGAATATAAGATGGATTGTGGAAATCTTAGATTTTAATTTAAGCTTTTCTTTATCGAAATAGTTATAGCTTTGCCCCATTAGACTTCCAAATGCTCTAGATTGTTCACGTATATTCCTCTCAAAAGGATTGAATGAGGGCCTTGATTATGTTCAATGTTTTTCTAGCTTACTTATGCTACATATGGACACATATACTGCATAAGGATAGGTCACCTTTACACAATCAAAAGCCTAAGAGGAAGAAACTCGATATGAAATAAATTTACATGTAGTTTAGAAAAGAAAAGAAATTAAAGATTTTCTTGTTGTTAAATTATCTATAAGGATGAGATGTGAGGAATGTAAGAGAAGAATACGAAGCAACACTAGTGAAAGACACCCTTCATAAGGCATTTCCAAAATGTGAAGATCTACTCCCACTCCTAATATACCCATGTTGATTCTTTCCTTGTCCTTGTTGCATTTAACTACACTTTATTAAATTTAATTGCAAGAGACCCTACGCTAGATCATTTACCAATCTTGCAAATGACAACTACCTCATTCTGTACTTCATGTACAAAACATATTATTATATTTCTTTAACAATTTGAAGATTCTAGAAAGCGGTGAACTCCTCACCCAATTAGATTGTCAATAATTCATTTTTACGCTGAGAGGCGTTCCTACAATCACAGCAGGGGGGAGTGAGGGCATCTGTGTATACACTAAAGAAAACGGAAACCTTGGCCATGCATTGTACCTGCTCCAAGTATGCGTGGACCGTTAAAGAAAATGGCAGATTTACGATTGCCATGAACGTTACTGTAAATGTTCAGGTGGCAGCGATTGCCATTCTGCTTCAATGTAACACAATGTAACGTTACTACATGCTACCCTTCATGCTATATAATAATCCTCCGGAGAAGAGAGAAAAAAGGTTTTTGATCCCAGCACCAGAACAAGAAGCTTTCAGGTAAGTGAATCCAGCCCTGTTATTGTCTTCAACACTGATCGCTACATCTTGAGATCTCTACATATTGATACTGATCAAAGCTTTAATCATTCTTCATTGGTTCATAAGCATTTTTCTATAGAATAGATAATCAAGATTTTATTCATTCTTCATTGGTTCATTCTGCATATTGATATGTTAATCAAGATTTTAACAGGAGTTATCATAAAGTAGAAACTAGAAGACCATTCATAGTACCTGAATCTCGTAGACGTAGAAGAGGTGGATCAAGGCATACAACAAAGAAGAGGATCTGCTGTCACGACAACCACAGAGAGGATACCTATAAAATATTTGAATAATGTATTGATTGTATTGTTTAAGCCGTGAATAGTGTCATGCACATGTAATCATGTCAATGGTAATCAAACAATCAATTATGCTTAAGAGAACAATAATGTTACAAGAAAATGGCATTATAAATACCTAATTAGTTGAAGTGATGTGAAATTGACGCTTAGAGATTTCGGTCCCACTACTCTTAAACCAATCAAATTTAAAATAAGTAAATAAAGAATGCAAGGATTGATATGGAATTCTTTTCACCAAACAAATAGAAAATTTCATATATCTTTACATCATGGTAATTATAAAATAAATTTTTAATATATATTTTTGCATAGATTGTTATTATAGAAAGATTAAAAAGAAAAGAAATAATCTACTTTCTAATTTAGAAAAAGATTAAATAAATGGAAAGACTCTTAATTTTCAATTTGGAAAGACAAATTTAATTTGGGAACTTAGAAATGATTTGCATTAAAAAGAAAAATATAATATCTAAATTTTTTTAGAAAGATTCTATTTCTATCTAAATTTTAATTTTAAATTTAGTATTCAAAGATTTAAATAAATAGAACGTATTTTCATTTTACAATTCAATTGATTTGCATGCAAAAAAAAAGGAATATTATAATAAAAATAAAATATATTTCTATTTTTCTTCAAGTGATTTGCATAAAAAAAGGAACAATAGAATAAAAATGTTAGATTAAATTCTATTTTTTCTCAATTACACAATTAAAAAGATACTCTATTCACTTAGTTTCTATTAATGCATTCACAATATAACTTTATTAATCCTTTTTACACATATAAATCAAAAGGGAATTTTAAAAGCATTCGTGAATAGAATTTTGCATAGACTGTTATTATAGAAAGATTAAAAAGAAAGGAAATAATCTAATTTCCAATTTAGACAAAAGATTAAAAAAAATGAAAGAATCTTAATTTTCAATTTGGAAAGATAAATTTCTATGTTTCTAAATTTTTATCATAAAATATATATTTTTTCTAAATTCAAACTTACATAGACAAAAACTTAAAAAATACTATATAATATTTATGATATAAAAAATATTTATTATTAAAAGTTTCTAATTTATCATATAGATGTGATTTTTCTATTTTAGTTGAGTTATAAAATATTCAAAAATAACACATGATGATTAATTTAACAAGGTCAAAAAGAACTTTTATGTTAATTATAAAAAATTTAAAAGGTTAAAAGAAAATAGTTTTAATTAAAAAAAAAAAATCTATTTTAAAATGCCTTAATTTTATTAGAACAAAGTTTAAATTTATACATTTTATAGAAGTATTGAAAAATTGTGCATAATAATGAAGATAATAAGTTTTATGAATTTACAATCCTACAAAATTAACCTTAAACTTAATATTACTTTAATTTAACCCTAAGCCTAAATTAATTGAATCATAATCATAATGATAACCCTAATTGAAATCTAATACTAATCATAACTATGATCAACCACATATCATAATCAAACCCTAACCTTGACAGTATCCTTAATCTAGACCCATTTGAACCCTAACCATAACCTAACCCTAAACTTTGCTCCAAACCTATAATTAAGCCCTAATTACAAGTTAAACTATAATCTAACAATAATTGAACCATAGCCCTAGATTTAATTCTAACCCTAATTGAACTCTAGCCCTAAACTTAACCCTAACCCTAATTCAACTTTAATCATAATTGAACATTAATCCTTATTAAATCCTAATCCTAATCTACCCCATACCTTGATCCTAACTAAGCCCTTACCATAATCAAACCTTAAGCATAATTGAAACCTAACTATACTCAATATTAACCTTGACCATTAACCCTAAACCTAACTCTTACTTAACCATAACCCAAAACCCTAACCCTAATAATAACCCTTAGTCCTAACCATAACTCAAAATGTAACTCCAACCATAACCCTATTCCTAATCTTAACCATGATGTAGACCATATCCCTAACTGTAATCCTAACACTAATCCTAAACCCTAACACTAACCCTAACCCTAAACTAAACATAACCATTATTTAAACTCTAATCTTAATCCTAACCCTAACCCTAACCCTAACCCTAACCATTATTTAAACCCTTATGTCATTTAAAACTAAACCCTAACCCTAACCTAACCATAGTTCTAACCCTAAATATAATGTAAACCCAAACCATAATCCTAATCCTAACACTAACCCCTAACCCAAACCATAAACATGAAGTAAACCCAAATAATAATCCTAATCCTCACACTAACCCCTAACCCAAACCATAACCCTAAACTTAAATATAACCCCAATTGAATTCCAACCATTACCTAATCGTAAGCATAACTCTAACTATAGAATTAAACCCTACCTACAACTTCAACCTTAATATAACCCTAATTAAAGCCTAACCTAATCCAAACCCTAACTCTAATTGAACTTTAATCCTAATTGAATTCTAGCCCAAACCCTGACCTTAATTAAACTTTAATAATAATTTAATTGTAACTCTAATGTAATTGAATCGTAAAGCTAATTCTAACCCTAATTGAACTCTTATGTACGAACCCTAATTATAATTAAAACCTTACCATAATCAAACCCTAACCTTGACAATATCCCTAATCTAGACCTAATTGAACCCTAAACCATAACCCAATCCTAAACTTTAGCCTTAATCTAACCATAATTTAATCCTAACCATAACCTAACCTTAAATTTAAATATAACCCTACAATTAATCCCTAACTACAACGTTAACTCTAATCTAATCATAACTAAATCCTAGCCTAAACTTAATCTTAACCCTAATTAAACTCTAATCATAATTGAACTCTAATTTTAATCTAACCCTTACCATAATCAAACCCTAATCATATTTGAACACTAACTTTAATTAACTATAACCTTAACCCTTAATTCTAATCGCTCTAATTGAATGATAACCCTAACCTAACCCTAAAGTTAACTCTAACCATAGAAATAAACCCTACCTACTACTTCAACCTTAATCTAACCCTAATATGAGCCCTAACCCTTATTGAATTCTTATCCCAATTTAATACTAACCCTCATCTTCACCATGCCTTATCCTAACCAAAATTGGACCCTAATTGAACCTTAAACTTAATTCTAACCCTAGAATTAAAAGTTACCATAGTTGAACCCAAATCCTAATTGAATTCTAGCCCAAACCCTTACCCTAATTTAACCCTAAGCGTAAAGTAATTGGATCATAATCATAATTCTAACCCTAATTAAAATCTAATTATATTAATCATAACTATGATCAACCACATATCATAATCAAACCTTATTTGACAATATTCCTAATCTTGACCTAATTGAACCCTAACCTTAATTAGAACCTTATAATTAAGCCCTAATTACAAGTTAAACTATAATCTAATGTAATAATTGAATTGTATCCCTAGATTTAACTCTAACCCTAATTGAACTCTAGTCCTACTTAACCCTAACCCTAATTGAATTTTAATCATAATTAGACACTAATCCTTATTTAATCCTAAACCTAATCTAACCCAAATCTTGATCCTAATTAAGCCCGTAGCATAATCAAACTCTAAGCATAATTGAACCCTAACTCTAATTAACTATAACCTTGACTCTTAACCCTAAACCTAACTCTTACTTAACCATAACCCTAAACTCTAACCCTAATAATAATCCTTAGTCCTAACCCTAATACCTAACCCTAACCCTAATCATAACTCAAAACTTATCTCTAACCCTAATCCTAATTTCCTAACCTTAACAATGACGTCGACTATATCCCTAATTGTAATCCTAACACTAACCCTAACCCTAACCCTAAGGTAAACATAACCATTATTTAAACCCTAATAACCCTTATGTGATAAAACTAAACCCTAACCTAACTATAATCCTAACCCTAAACTTGTTCGTAACCCAAACCATAATCCTAATCCTTACACTAATGCCTAACCCAAACCATAACCCTTTAAACCATAACTTAACCCTAAACTTAAATATAACCCTGGAATTGAATTCTAACCATTACCTAACCCTAAGCATAACTCTAACTATAGAATTAAACCCTACCTAAAACTTCAACCTTAATCTAACCCTAATTAAACCCTAACACTTATTGAATCCCTAATCCTAAGAGAATTCTAGCCCAACCCTAACCCTAATTAAAATTTAATCCTAATTTAATTGTAACTCTAATGCAATTGAATCATAAAGCAAATTTTAACCCTAATTGAACTCTTATAAAAACCCGAACTATAATTCAAACCTTACCACAATGAAACTCTAACCTTGACAATATCCCTAATCTAGACCTAATTGAACCCTAATCCATAACCTAATCCTAAACTTCAACCTTAATCTAACCATAATTAAAACCTAACCATAACCTAACCATAAATTTAAATATAACCCTACAATTAAGCCCTAACTACAACTTCAACCCTAATCTAACCATAACTAAATCCTAGCGTAAACTTAATGCTAAACCTAATTAAACTCTAATCGTAATTGAACTCTAATCTTAATATAGCCCTTACCATAATCAAACCCTAATCATATTTGAACCCTAACTCTATTTAACTATAACCTTAACCCTAACCTAGATTGAAATTTAATCCTAATCTATTCCTAACCTTAATCTCTCCCAAACCCTAATCCTAATTGAACTTTTATACTAATTTAACCCCAACCTTAATGTAATTGAACCATAACCCTAATTCTAGCCCTAACTTTGATGTAAACCCTAAACATAATTATAACCCTAACTATAAACTTAACCTTAACACTAAACCCTAACCCAAACAAATAGAAAATAATAATAATAATTGCAACAATAATATTACATATTATTGCAACAAACATTAATAATATAATATTATATAGTTCTATTTTGAATTTTGAATTGTTTCCCATGTTGCGCCATGACTGCTACTAGCTTACATATATTTGATTTTAATCAAATATATATATAATATGCCGAGAGATATCCTTCTCGAGGCGCCTATTTTTATCATGTACCTCGAACTCTAATAGGCGCCTCGAGAAGGATATCTTTCGGCGTATTATATAAATCAAATATATGTAAGCTAGTTTAAAATATTTTTAATTAAAAACTTCACATTTTGCAAAAGAAAAATGATAAATATTTGTTTCATATTAAAATATGCTAACCTATAAATGATAAATAGATACACTAAATCATCACTAATTAATTGTTTTTTGGAACACGTTAATATTCTTAAAACATCGGGAGGCAAGGAAGACGCAAATCCCTTATATACATCTATTTTCAGAAGGGTCAACATCAACAATATTCAGTCAAATATGGAATGTGAGTGAGATATCATAGTGCCACTGCCATCGGAACAAGTTTAGAGGGCCACACGAACCTTCGATACAGTGTTTAACATTAAACGTAGCGTGGGCCAGGAAAGTTCCCTAGCAGCTTCGTAGCCCTTCCGCGAATTTACGAACAATTTGCGTGTATTTGTGTTGATAAGATTGGAGGAAGCGTAGAAGAAGTTGGTTTTCGCCTCCGCAGAAGCATCCGTCTCAAATCCCAGAAGCCTCCATTTACATCATCTTCTCACTCTGTGCACTACTATATATAGACACATCCTCTTAACACATCATCATCATTCCATTGATTTATCAATTTTATCTGCTTTTGCACACGCTCAGGAAGAAGCCAAATTTAATAGTGCTTACATCCAATCTTGTTTGGAAAAGGTTAACATTGTTTCCTGCACTAATATGGTTGTTTTCGTCTGAATTTGTTATGTATTGAACAATTTTTTCGCAGGTTGCTCCTTCCTTCTCAAACTATAATGGTAATCTCAACGAAAGATGTTTCATCTACCAGCGATGATGTCATCAATAGTGTCGAAACAGTTTTGAAGGACTCCTCTGCACAAGAAATATGTGAAGTGCTGAAAGCCCAGGAAGACAGATATGATGGTGTAATTGTTGACGTAGGGAATATGCAAAACGATGCCACTCGTTTTGCGACTTCACTGAAAGCATCACTTTTTCAATGGGCGCGCCAGGTGAGTGATTTTTTAACAACAAATACAAACCACTCAAATAAAAGCGAAGGACAATAAATAATAACATAGTTCATAGTTGTCGGCTGTGCAGGCGAAGAGAGCGGTGTGGATTAAAGTGCCCAAAGAACAGGCAACACTAGTTCCCGTTGCGATTGAGGTATGTTCTTATGAAATTCGTTACCACCATTGATTTTTGTTTGGCTGCAAACCATTTATTTTGAAAATTCTTTGATATGGGTTTGCGTTTCAATACAATCTGCATATTTGTGATAAATCGCAGGCAGGATTTTGGTACCACCATGCAGAGCCTTCATATGTGATGTTAGTGTATTGGATCCCTCAAATTCCTTGTACCATCCCTCATAATGCTTCGCATCAAGTGGGAATCGCAGCTTTTGTATTCAACGACAAAGGAGAGGTAACAATGAGGCATATCAGAGTGCTTTTATTCTTATATGTTGTATTGGTTCCAGCCTAAATTTTCTCCTCTTCTCCATAGCAACGTAACTATAAAAAACATATTCACTGCTTTGATTGTTTTTTTGTATCGTCTTGATTTTTCCTTTATTAGATCACTGGGAAAATGTAATTTGGAAATAAATCAAGTCAAACAAAGATTATCCAGTTCCTTACAGCGCTGAATCTGATACACAAACTGTCATGACAATGGCAATACAGGTTCTAGTAGTTCAGGAAAAGTGTGGACCTCACAAGGATTCTGGGTTGTGGAAGATGCCAACAGGAAGGGTTAACCAGGTATGAGGTTTAACTTTCTTAATCGAGCCTCGATAAATAAATTTATGAGACTGTAGTTTTGATATGAGATGACTAGACACCCACTGATCGATTTATAGGCAATTTCTGTCTGATAGGGGGAAGGCATTAAGGAAGGGGCCATAAGAGAAGTTCATGAAGAAACAGGGGTGAATGTCACTTCTCTGACCTTTTTACCACTCTAGTTTTTCACTTCTTTGCATTATTATTTCCGACATCTTTTATAATTTAGCAATATTCTTGAGTTTTTGCAGATTGAAACAGAATTTGTACACGTGGTCGGATTCAGGTAAAGAAAATTTTGATTACGTTACACGTATATCCTTCCGATATTTTAACTTTTCAGATCTCTAATAGTTATCGGTGCATGAACTATAGGGATGGTCACAATTTTCTGTTTGGAAAATCTGATATGCTCTTTGTGTGTATGCTGAAATCCGTGTCTTGTAATATTGTTATACAAGAAACCGAAATTTCAGCAGCCAAGGTACGTCTTTAAACATTTGGCATGATTCATTAAGCTGGATAGTTTTCAATATCGTCAAGTGATGTTAAAATTTGTTTTGTTCAGTAGATGGCCGTCGAGGAATTCGCAGCTCAACCTAAAAATGAAGAGATTACACTTCTAAAAGATATGATTGGCGCATGTGTGACCAGCATGGATGGACAATGTGAAGGATTTTCAGCCATTGAGATCCCTGCTAACTCCCGCAAACCTTCTACTTTTTACTGTGGTGCCGTTCATACTGAATAATCTATCATGTTTGGAGATTGGAAATCAAAAATTCAGTGGATTTAAGCGATCTAAATTTTACTGTCAACTCTACCAGTCAAGCAATTTTTGTATGAGGGTTCCAAACGCTACATAAATTGAATATTATTTTTAATTCTGTCTATTCATTCATGTGATACAGCTTATCTTAATATTGCTGTAAAAATATTCGAATATGGTCATATGGCCATCAAATTTAGAGGAGTTTGGCCACCACGTGTCTGTTGTAATTATTTCCATTATAAAAAAAGTACAATGAAGCAAAAAGTTTCTTCAGTTTTTTCTCAAGAAAATCTTTTATGATTCACAAACATTGATGTCGTGAACGAAATCTTCTCATCAAATGGATGGAAGCTTCTTAGAGTTTCTAAAGTATGATTATTTTTATTTCAACAAAAATCACTGTTGCTCATCGAAAAAAATATATTTATATTATATTCTTCAAAAGAAATAATGAAGAAGGGTCTATTTGAACTTTTATTTATTTCTTCTTAAAAAATTTTGAACATTTTTTCTGAAGATAAGAATCCCAAACCAACTAGAGGAGGGCAACAAAAATGAGCTTAGCAAGACCACTTTGAAGAAAGAAATTGTTAAAATTATAAACAATTTCAAATATAGAAATGGAGGGCTATTGTTAGAGTGACCAACCTACGAGGATATGTGTTTAATTTTAGTGTCACTTCCATGATGCCAAATTTATTTCTTTTGTATATATTTTATGATCTTCTTTAAGAAAATTTGATCATTGATAGACCATTCCAGTATAAGCCCTAAGCCATGAATAGATGTTTTTGATAAAGATAAACGATTTTTACATGGACCCGAAACCAAAAGTTTTACAAAAGCCAACGATCAGCCAAATAGACATAAAACAATAGCAAAACAGGGGAGCACCTCAGAACAATCATGAAAGAAAAAGAGACACAGACAATAAAACAAAACCAAAGCACTCAATTAAGAGACTGTACCAGCTCCTTGTTCTTCAAGATGGAATTCTTATTGATTTCCTCTAGCTCCTCCATAATGAATCTAGAGGTGCCCTTATTGTTGCTCCTACTTCTGGTCCTCGAACTAGGGCCTGTGGTTTTGTTGTCTCCAGTAGCCTTGTCTTCACCTCCAAGATCTTTCTCAATTTCATTGTGAATGGATTTGTATTCCAAAACCATGACATTGATCTTTTCAAGCCCCTCTATACTATTATTCATGGCTTCCTTACTTATGTAGACCAGGTTCTTGAGGTTTTTCTTTATCTCCACCATAGACTACTCCACCTTTTCAATTCTTTGTTCATGGTTGTATTTCATCACCTCGACATCTTGGGAGAGCTTCTGAGTCATAATCATGAGCTTCTCATATTTGCTAGGCTCAGGCGAGGCTATGAAGATATCAATAATCTCCTTTACCCCCACTTTGAGGGTATCAATTTCTCTCTCCACCCACTTCCAGTAGCTCTCCTGGCTTCTGCTCACTTCCATCACCAGGTTCATTAGAGTACTATTCCTCTATAACCCACTGTTCTCTTCTTTAGACATGGTCCCTTGCTTTTCCTTCAAGACATTAATTGGAATGTCCAGTTTAATTTCCTGGTCCGAAGTCTTCGAACCATAGTCCTTAGCCGCAAGCTTCTTCTTTTTAGAAAGGGGCTCGGCCTTAGAAATCAGTTTGCTGGTAGATTTATATTTGCTGCCCGCCCATCTGAGGGGATTCTTATTGCTAAATGTCCCAAGGGTGACCATCATCTCACCTTCTTCCACTGGCTTATAATCAGGGTTGTCGAAAGGAATGGCACCCCCACTATCCTCCAAATCCATTTCCAAGTCAAAGACATCCTGAATATTAGTGTGTTGGCCTTTCTCAGATAGAGAGGGCACAACTTCAAGGGCCTTAGCATACTCCATGATGAATAGATGTTATCGAAGTGAATGAATTCCATTACCTCACAAATGCATTTGAAGATATTGCAATTCTCTTGTTTATTGTATTTTCATTGTAAGAAGGAAAAGAATCCTACTACATAATAACAAGGGACAATAAATAATAACATTAATTCATAGTCGTCAGTTGTATAAGGAAAGAGAGCAGTGTGTATTCAAGTGTGCAACGAACAGGCAACACTAGTTCCCATTGTGTTTGAGGTAAGTTCATGAGAAATTCGATACCACCATTAATTTTTGTTTAGGTGCAAACCATTTATTTTGAGAATTCTTTGACATGGGCTTCCGTTACAATACAATCTGCATATATGTGATAAATTTGTTGTAGTTATTCCCATTATGGAATAAGTATTATGAAGCAAAAAGTTTCTTCAGTTTTTTTCAAGAAAATCTTTTAAGATTCACAAACATTGATGTCCTAAACAAAATCTTCTCATCAAATGGATGAAAACTTCTGAGAGTTTCTAAAGTACGACTATGTTTATTTTAACTAAAAAGACTATTGCTCTTAAAAAAAATTAGAACTATAAATATATTTATATTATATTCTTCAAAAGAAATAATAAAGAAGAGTCTATTTGAATTTTTATTTATTTCTTCTTCAAAAATTTTGAATATTTTTTCTTAAGATAAGAATCGCAAACAAACTAGAGGAAGGTGACAAAAATGAATTTAGCAAGAGCACTTTGAAGAAAGAAATTGGTAGAATTATAAACAATTTAAAAAATAAAAATAGAGGGCTCTTATTAGAGTGACCAACCTATGAGGATATGTGTTTAATTTTAGTGCCACTTCCATGATGCCAAATTTGTTTCTTTTGCATATATTTTATGATCTTCTTTAAGAAAATTTGATCATTCATGGACTATTCCAGTACAAGCCTTAAGTCATGAATAGATGTTATCGAAGTGTATGAGTTCCATTACCTCACTAATGCATTTGAAGATATTGCAATTCTCTTGTTTATGGTATTTTCATTGTAAGAAGGAAAAGAATCCTACTAAACTTCTCCAATATGACGCGTTACCAATAAATGTTGACAGGTGAATTAAAACTTCATCTAACACCATCCATCTTCATACTTCGCTACAAATTTGTTACCATCATAGATTTTTGGTAACCCAAATCTAGTTCCTAAGAAAAAAGCAACACTAGTTCTCGTTGCGATTGAGGTAAGTTCTAAACAAATTTGTTACCATCATAGATTTCTCTTTGGCTGCAAATTCGGGTACATGGGTTTCCGTTTCAATACAATCCGCATATCATGTGATAAATTGCAGGTAGGATTTTGGTACCACCATGCAGAGCCTTCATATTTGATGTTAGTGTATTGGATCCCTCAAATTCCTCGTACCATCCCTGACGATGCTTCACCTCATGTGAGAATCTCAGCTTTTGTATTCAACGACCAAGGAGAGGTACAAATGAGGCTTATTAGAATTTAGTGCTTTTATTCAAATATATGGTATTGGTTCCACGCTAAATTTTCTCCTCCTCTCTTTAGCAAGGTAACTGTATAAAATAAATATTCACTACTTTGAGTGTTGTTTGTGTTGAGTTGATTTTTCTTTATTAGATCACTGGGAAAATATACAATTCCTATAACACTAAACATTAATGTAATTTGGAAATACATCAAATCAAACAAAGATTATCCAGTTTCTTAAGAGTGCTGAATCTGATACATAAATTACCATGACAATGGAAAATGCCAACAGGAAGGATAAACCAGGAAGTTCACGAAGAAACACGGGTAAATGTCACTTCTCTCACCTTTTTGCCAATCTAAATCAAGATTTTTCACTTCTTTGAATTATAATTTTTGATATTTTATAATTTAGCAATATTCTTGAGCTTTTGTAGATTGAAACACAATTTGTACAAGTGATCGGATTCAGGTAAAGAAAATTTTTATTACATTACACGCATATGTTTTTGGTATTTTAACTTTTCAGATCTTTAATAGTTGTGGGTGCATAAACTACACGAATGGTCACAATTTCTTTATTAGAAAATCCGATATGCTCTTCGTGTGTATGTTGAAGTCCATTTTTTGTAATATTGTTATACAAGAAACCAAAAATTTAGCTGCCAAGGTACGTGTTTAAACCTTTGGCTTGGATAATTTTCAATATCGTCAAGTGATGTTAAAATTTGTTTTGGTCAGTGGATGGCCGTGGAAGAATTCGCAACTCAACCTAAAAATCAACAGAGCAAACTTCTAAAAGATATGAATAAGTATTTCTTGAATAATCTCTTTATCAAATACTTTTCACCTTATTATTTTATACTCATTATTTTATACTTGTCATGAATAAGTATTTCTTGAATAATCCCCTTATCAAATACCTTACCGTGTTGTATAATTTTATCGAGCGTATCGTTCAAGATTTTAGGCTATTAGTAAAATTTTATGGGTCACCTCATTAATGTGGATGAAACTACTGCAAACTTCACTAACACCACTTTCACTTGATTATTGGTTAAATTGGATTTATCTAAACCTATCAAATCAAAGGATTTTTTGAAGTCCTAGATCATTCTTGGTGTCAATCTTTGATATATGAGAGTGTTCCCTTTCATTATAGACATCTCTTCTTCATAGGTCATTTGGCTTCTTGTTGTTCTCACCTTAAGGTTGTGAGATCTTGGACTGTTGGTACAAGGATTCTATTTGTGAACATTTTATAATTGGTATACATTATCTTAATTATTTTAAGGCTCGAGTCTCCTAATATTGGTGGGGAGGTGCTCCCCACTTTTCCCTTGGTTCCTACTGCACTAACTTTGGATTATCCAACTTGTTTGGTGTGTATGGTTGTTGTGCTCCCTCTTCACGGTGTTATGAATTTCAGTCTACATTTGGTGTCCTTGGTTGGACATTCTTATTCTTGCTTGTTGCTCCAAAATTTTAATTTGGAGAGGGTATCCCATCCTCCCTCTCTCAAATTTGTTGATTTTGATTATTGTTTTTCTTTGACTACAATTTGGAGAAGGAAGAAAGATCTCCAAAAACATATGTCTAAAACCCAAGTGAAGGGTATCCATCCTTCTAGATCTAATATTTAGATTTTGTAATTCTTTATAATATCCAAGCTACTACAATTATTCTATTTGAATAGTCTTTGTTCATTAACTTCATTGTAAAGGGGTTAAGACCATTTTAAAACAAACCTTCATCAATAAGAAAAAACAAAATATTTCAATTTAAAAAAAAATATAATCTACTTATATATTTTTAAATTTTGTAAACATAATATACATATTTAATATTTAATATCACTTACTCTAAAAATATTATTTTTTATAAAAATTATGTCAAATTTTTTACCAAAATAATTATTAATCTATTAAATTAAATATATAATATTTTTAAGTTTAAATTTATACCAATTCAATTCATCACTTCACAAATAACAAAAGTAAATATTTGTTTTATGATTTTTTATAAAAAATTAAAAAAATCACATTACAACATAAAAGAAATTCCTAAAAGTAAAATAATAGAACTTCAAAAACAACTTTATTAAATAATAAATTTTAATAAATACATCCAAATTATGAATATAAATATAGAAGTAACCACGTCGTATATACATCACGTAAATGTTTAACCGTTGGTAAGGTTCCTGTTAGTCTCCTCAAACTTTTTACACTTTTTTGGGCATTCAGTATTAAGCTCTATCGTTGACAAATTTAAAGCTAATACAATAAGCTCTATCATTGACAAATCTCAAGCTCTGTTTTCCGCTGGAACTGAATGTCCAAGAAATGTCCGAAAGTCCCAGGCGACTAATAGGAACCTTCCTAGCGCTTAATTTAGCACCGGTGAACAACTTGTGATTTATTTAGCTACAAGGTTGGAAGTTTTCCTGGCTAGATATTCTAAGGCTTTCACAGAAGAGAAGCAGGAAAGATGAGTAACAGCTTCCATGTTGTTTCAATATCACTTCTGGGCAATTACTTCTGAGCTTCCCAAAAATGTAAACGCTTAATATTTGTCACCGTTGAAATGTCAACACATATTAAGCTCTTATCGGGAACTGAATGTCCAAAACCTTGTGGACATTTCCAGCAGAGTAACAGGAATCTTCCCTGGATTTCAACACTTTAAGACGCTTAATATTTGTCACCGTTGAAATGTCAACACATATTAAGCTCTTATCGGGAACTGAATGTCCAAAACCTTGTGGACATTTCCAGCAGAGTAACAGGAATCTTCCCTGGATTTCAACACTTTACGTTGGACAATATTTGGTTTCTTTAGCTTCATGCTAGGAAATTTCCCTGATCAGATAGATGTTCGGTGGCTTCCATCTATTAATATTGAAACGTGACAGCGCAGCAGGAAAGACAAGTAACACTTTCTTTTCTCTTAATAACAAGTGGTCCTTCACTTCTGCGCAATAACAAGTGGTCCTTAACAAGAATGATCATGGTAAACGCTTACTGTTCTTAGCTTTTTGTTTAGTTTCTCAGATTTTGCCCTTGGTTTGCACAAAGGAAGTGAACTTTCCCAAAGCGTACAAGAACTAATATTAAATCGTAGTAAGATGGACGGAAGGGCCACAGCAGTTGCTTGTTACCAACGTCGAAGCACTAGCCAAATATACCCTGATTATTGCTGTTAGCAAGACGCCTACTACCACTACCACATATTATTATTCAGCTCCTCATTTATTCCTCCTCTACCAAACGTTCAGCAAGACGCCTACTTTATTCCTTCACCAATACTGTTTGCTTGGGTTTCTATTGAAACTTTTGTTTTGGCAGTTCTCTGTTTAGTGCTAAGTACTTTCCACGACACAATGGCATTCCCCTCTAAGGAGGATTCCTCTGCCAATGATAATGCCATCAACGACGTTGAAACAGTCTTAAACGAGCTGCGTGGAGAAGAAATACATCAACTGCTGAAAGCAAGGGAAGACAGATATGATGGGGTGGAAGTTGACGTAGAAAATATGCATAACGACGTTCGTCGTTTCGCATCTTCACTAAAGGCTTCACTTACTCATTGGGCAGGTCAGGTGAGTGCTTTCTTAACATTACTACATATAAATCAGTCAATAAATATACAAGAAAATGAATAATAGCTTTAATTCATATTTGTTGTCTGTGAAGGGAAAGAATGGGGTGTGGATCAAAGTAGCCAAGGAACAGGCCAAACTAGTTCCGGTTGCGATTGAGGTCAGTTTTTCAAAACAATCGTTGCCACCGTTGATTTTTTATGCTGCAGAAACATTTGTCGTGAAATTAACGACATGCAATATTTTTGTAATTAATATAGAGTCACAGATATATGCAATAATTCAATTTGTATACTTTATGGAGAGTTGCAGGAAGGGTTTTGGTATCACCATGCAGAACCATCATATGTGATGTTAGTGCTTTGGATCCCTAAAACTCCTTGTACTATCCCTGATAATGCTTCACATCAAGTGGGAATTGCAGCTTTTGTATACAACAGCAAAGGAGAGGTAACCATTCATGCAATTGAACTATCTTAGTCATAGAATCTTATATGCTGTATTTGTTCTGCTATATGTAACTGTGACAAAATATTGAGCGCTTCAAGGTTTTGTATGTAAAGTCGGATTTCTTTTCATCCAGTTAAGTTAATGAAAAAAATTATGACTCGTATATTGACTACCTATTAATGTTATTTTGAAACACTATCAAATCAAATGAAGCATTAACATCTGTTTCAAAATGCTGTCAAAGCCTTGATCTGTTTGACAATTAGTTGTATAAAGGGAAATCTTGTACACCCGGTTAATTGTGGTCAACTGACTGCTGTCCAACCTCTATCATCGCAATATGAACGCAGGTTCTCGTAGTTGAGGAAAAGTGTGGACCTTACAAAGATTCAGGACTGTGGAAAATGCCCACAGGCAGGATTAAACAGGTATCAGATATAAATTTAAATGTATCAAGACTAGAGTAAATAAATTTGTGATATTATCACAAGACACCCACCTATGTATTTATGGCCGATTTCTGCTTCACAGGGGGAAGGCATTAAAGAAGGAGCTATAAGAGAAGTTAGGGAAGAAACAGGGGTAAACCTCTCTTGTCTGACCTCTTTCCTCCGAATTGTGATTTTTCACTTTATTGTATTATAATTTAAAGCTTTTCTTATAGCTTAAAATTCTCTTTATTTTTGATAGATTGATACAGAATTTATATAAGTGGTCGGGTTCAGGTAGAGAAAACATTTATCATAAAATAGCCCTACTGTTTTGTAGCACTGTCTCATAAATTCTACAAGGGTGGGTATGCTTGATAGATCAGAATTTATCTCTCTAATTACAGTCGGTGCATGATCTACAGGGATGGTCACAATGCTCCTTTTGGAAAATCTGATCTACTTTTCGTGTGTATGTTGAAACCAATTTCTTTTGACATTGTTATACAAGATAGCGAAATTTCAGCATCAAAGGTATGCATTTGATATTAAGGTGGTACCTATTATGCTGGATAGTTTTCAATATCACATAAGTGATGTCAAAATCTGTTTTGTTCAGTGGATGGCAATAGATGAATTTGCAGCTCAGCCAAAAATGAAGCAAAGCAAACTTCTCAAGGACATGGCGGACGTGTGCGTTGCCAATATGGAGGGAAGATGTAGAGGATTTTCAGCCATTGAAATACCATCGCGCAAACCCTCTACTTTTTATTGCAATCCCATTGATACTGAATAATTTATTGGGAAAAACAGATATAATGGACGTCAGTCACTCATCTCGTTTAATTCATTTGTTAGCATATTTTGTTTCGAGGTAATAGGAGAAAGGAATGTGCTGAGGTTAACTTTATACAACTAAACCGATGAATAAGATCACCTCACCCCATGTCGGTGATGGCATGATATGCCGTTTAATAAATATTAGTTTGTTATTGTTCTCTCCAAGATTTAAATTCTTGGGATGCCCAGCATTATAATAAATTGTTGAATAGTGACATTTTTACAAAGATGATTACCATGCAGTAATAGGCATGTAATTTTATAAAATGTTTTTACATATTTTATTAGATGTTAAAAGTTCAATTATCTTTGTAAAATGTAGACAGCGAATAAGAAATTTTAGTTGGTTGTAAAGTTTCAATATTTTTTCAAATTTATTTTATATTTATAATTTTTATTCTTCAAATAAAGTTTGTAGTTTTTAAGAAATTACAGTAAGCTACAGCAAGACATAATTGTTATAGATAATTTCAAACATATGATTTTTTTTTATTTATTCAAATTTGATCACATTTTGTCTCTCAATATAAAAACCTACTCTTCATCTCAATACAGGTTAGACTTACACTTTCTGCTTCAAACAACATGAGGACAAATATTTATAAAGATTACATCCTCTAAAAATAGATTCAAACTGGACTTGGTTGTTTCATAAATGTATTATTCATTTTATGCATTCTTTGGACAACTATTATAAAGTAGTAGATAAACATGTGCAAACAATATTTAAACATAAACTATGTTACAATAAAAGTATGCATGGCAAACAATTGAATGGTAATGGTATCACAAAACTGTGAGTGAAGTGTACACCAATATCACATACCCATATGTTCAAGCTTGATGCTAAGTGAACTCGCTAAATTATCTGAAATGTTTTTGTACATTGAAACTGAGCAACACATTGTAAACATTGCCATCACTCTAGTCTTATAGACCCACATAATACACTTCTTGTAGAAGTACCCATTTACTCGTGTATGTCCTTTATGAGAGATCACAAGTTTTACCCTTCCTATTTCTAACATAGAGAATACTCATAATTCTTGAAATTGCATGACACCTTTCAATGTGCCAATCATAACAAGCAATCATCACGAACCTAACTCACATTCGAATCTTAATAACTGCTACTATTATTCAAATACAAACATTTATGAAGGAAAGGGTCTCAAAATTGTAATCACCTAGTTCTCAAATAGAATTTGATTTTATTGTATTTTTTATATTTTTTACAAACAAATAATGTAGTTGATTTATGTTCTGAAAATAATCAGAATGTTGCTTTCTACACTATGATGTCTCTCATGTATCGCTAGACTACTATGATTATAGTGTGAACCTATTTTTAAGACATCTTCATTTAATATGGTCAATACTATTGAACAGTCTCTATTGGCATTCTACACTGTAGTGAGAAATTATGGTGTTGTCATTGATGGCAACCTATCGGCAACCTACAGGCAGCAATCCGGCATTCATCTGGTAAATCACCGGCAGGCACCGACACCAACAGAAACTTCACCGGCAGTGACAACAATGTATACCGACACCCCAGCCAACAGGGTTTTGTTTATTGTATTTAATTGTAAATATCTTTTTGTAAGACCGACAAGGAATATTGTAATAAGACTCATATATGTATGAGATCTTTTAAATCATTTTGTGATGAGGTAGCATGGATAATGTAGAAGTGATAAGCGAATATTAAGGCAGATTTTGTATAAGGGTTTATGGTTATAGTATGAGCTTAAACCGGTACTAAACCTGGCATAGCAAATGCTAAATTATAGCAGTACATTATATTGGATTCTCATAATCCATTTTGTAAGTCAGTGAGACTTCCTTTTGTAATTGAGCAGTGAGCTCTAGGCAGTTGGCCTTCCTGCATGTGCAGGCCCCTCTTGTAAGTAATATCCATTCATTGGCCAGTGAGTGAATATTGTGGGTCACAAATCCCATCGAGGTTTTTCCCACACTGGGTTTCCTTGTTAAACAGCTTATGTTATGGTGTGCTTTCTATGTTGTCTTTACTGTTCATATTTGCTGCATTAATTCTTGTTTACAGGTACACTGTTTTGTAATGCAAAATACTTAATAAGGTTAAATATTATGTTAACCGGTTAGATACTGATTCACCTCCCCTCTCAATATCTTTGGGACTATCATTAATTTTAACAATTGGTATTAGAGTCTAGTCCTCTATTTTCAAAAGTCTAACAGCTTGAGGAATATTCTGACACCGGTACAGATGGAGAACTTAAGAAAGCAATTAGAAGGAGCTCTTGTGGACTATGATGCAGAGAAGTTGAAGAATATCAAGATTGAAGATGATCTAAGAACTGCACAGGAATTCATTCAAGGACTTCAGGAGAATCTCACTATTGCTAGAAATAACAGAAAAGAACTTCATGAGAAGATGCAGAGTAATGATGATGAAAAGGAAACTCTTAATGAGCTTGTAAGCAAGATGAGGCAAGAAAACATGACTTTGAGGAATGAAATGCAAGACATGACTATGAGATTTTGTAAAGACATTGAAGACAGAAAGAAGAATGAAGATGACTTGACTAGGAGACTCAATGATGCTGGAAATGAAAATCTAAGACTCGGTAATGAAAATGATATGTTGAAGACAGATTTGGTTCACACGGAACATGATAAAACTAAACTTATGAGACAAAAGGGAATTCTGGAAAATGAGTTGGCTACTGCAGATCATCATAAAGAGAAATTCAAGAAAAGTTCAAAAGAACTTGATGGTATGCTGAAAAGTCAGAAACCTAATAGAGACACTAATGGACTTGGATTTGAAGTTGGAGAAAGTTTCGGTGCTGCAAACAATCATGATCACAGTAAACTGGTAAGACAACCTAATGCCTAAAATTTAATGGGAAATGCTTTAACTGTAACAAGTATGGTCATAGAGAAAATCACTGTAGATCTAGAAACAATCAGGACATTAATGCACCCACTGGTCAATGTTCCAAATGCAACAAAATTGGTCACAATTCATAAAACTGCAGAATGAATGTAAGATGTTATGTTTGTGGAAGAATTGGGCACTTATCTAATCAATGCAGAACACAAACCAGCATAGGATATGGAAAGGCTATTTAGAAAAACAATGTGACTTGTTATGCTTGTAACAAGATTGGACATATTGCAAAACTTTGTAGAAGCAAGGCTTCACCGGAAAACAATAAAGGACCCAATTTGAAAGGCAAAGAGAAGGTTGATGAGGTAAAGCAAGAATTTTTAAGACAGTGGATTAGAAAGAAAGATCAGAATGTTGATGAGACTATTCCTTCACTGGTAGAACAGAGTATTACTCCACCAGCAGGAGACTCTTCATCCAACTGAAAAGTAACCCTTGGGGGTATTGCAGCAAGTTGAAAATCATGCACATTTACCCTTGGTTGATGGTGAGGAGATGGAATTGTTCCTTACCGGAAGATGTGTTAAGTTTCACCTAACCAAGGAGTATTTATTGCAGTTGTTGGAGGTAGAGATATTATAAATCAGTGATTTCCCCTCTTTTTCAATTCATGGAGCATTCAAACTTTCAAAGAGCACGAAATTCGAGCGAGGGAATCCAACGCGAAGAAGTGAAGAAAGTTCTTTCAAGCACTCAAACCATTATCAGGTAGATTAAGGTATTTATCAATGGCTTCCTCCTCTGCTCCAGAATTTATTGCAAACCCTACTGTTATAGAATTTGTGAAGCGCCCTAGACCCATTTTTAAGATCATTCCTAAGATAGCGAAACAGGATGATTCCCTAGGTGCTTTTTCAAAAATTCTAAAAGTTGTTGCATATGCTGAAGACCCTAGAATCTATATTCATTGCAATATTGAGGAATTAGATTTAGAGGAAATATTGAAAATCTTTAGAACTGTTATCTGTGATGAAAATGGAAAAGTAAAACCCGAACACAAGGTTATTGAAACTTTAGGTTTTGTGGAAATCTTGGGCATCCCTGATTTTACTAAGGAGGTAGTAAGGATTATCCTTAGCAGAGTTCAAGGAGAATTCTTTTGGCTAGATTCTGTTTGTAAAATCACCAGAGAAGCAGTTAGGGCAGTGAATGGTTTACCCTCCACCGGTAGTAGGCCAGATAAGACTAAGAAGATTCCTTATAATACTGTCATGACATTAACAGGAGCAACATATGACAGAAGATCCCTGAGAGTAAATGATGTTAAGGATGAGAATGTCAGATTCATAAGCATGATCCTAGGTTACAAAACCACACATGCAAACTAACTCAACTCTGTTTCTAGTCTTTGTATTAAAAGTGCATATGATATGGTCAAAAATGATGCAAAAATAGATTAATGTGAGTGGTTAAAGGATGAGTTGATAGACAACCTAAAAAAGATCAAAGGTGATAAGAAAGGTACTTTTCGTTTTGACAATCTTCTGGTATGTCTGATGTTGTATCTCACAAAAGAGGTTCCCAGTATTGGTAAGAAAGAGTTTGGTTATGATATACCAGTAGGCAAACAACTGCTAGAAATCTTCATTGGTATGGGCACTGATAAGGATAACAATATAACATAGTACTTCAAAACATTTAAAGCAAAAATGAAAACAAGCGATACAAAGTATTGTAGACAAGTATGAAAAGGAAATATATTTTGTGATTAAAAAGGATGAGATCTGGATGGAGGCAGTTCTTCCTAGAATTGTATGGGTGACAGAAATGGGGTATGAGGCAGATGTAAACATAATTGAAACTTATGCCAAATCTCTATTAGAAGCCCCTAGAGAACCGAAAGAAAAGGTTTTTGGAAATGCACAAACAATAGAAAGTGATGTACACACATTGAAACAGAGAAAGAGAAGAGAAAAATACATAAGGAGTGCATCTAAACAAGTTAAGGAAATAAAAGAAAATGTCATGAACATAACTAGAATAAAGGAAAGTGACTTAGAAGGATTACAACTGGAGGCACATCTCTCACCGATTGGTACATCTTCTGACAGTGAAATTCTTGCTGAATTTAAAAGAGTTGATAGTTAACAGAAAACCCTCACCGGTATCCTCTCCTCCTCCCAAGAAAACAAGAACACCAAGGCAGAAGCAACACGCAATGAGACCATCGGAAAAGAAGTTGACACCAAAGAAGAAAAACCAACAACAAGCTATACCACCATTGGACAACTTATTGAGTGAAATAACTAATGAAGGCAACTTAGCTAATGTTAGCAAACTATACAATACATTCACTAGTGAAGAGAAAGAAAGTATTGAGAACAACATTATTTTACGTCTTGATATTTACAAGAAAGTATTAATTGAAGTTGTAGATGATTTGCCTAGTGAATTATATAGGCGGTTAGATGCAAAAAGGATTGCAGTGATGGAGCTTGACAAGAAACTGAAGATTGAAAAACTACTAGTTGTACATTTGGTCAACTCTGTAGAAGAAATTGATGAATTAATTAGTGAAGCTAATAGATCAGTTTTTACAAGTGGACACCGGCATGTGAGCCTAATGGCTGGTAGGGTAAATGAAATTGTAGAAGAAACAATAGACAAGTGGGATATTTTCTTTGTTGAGAAGGAAAAACAGGAAGAGCTGAACATACCAAATAAATCTTTCAAAGTTTATCAAAAGGACAGAGACAAAAGGAAAGGTAAAGTAGGTGGATTACCCAATATTAAAGTAACTGACAACCTACTACCACCTTTGGTTACTCCACCGGTATAGACTGATAGCACACCGGCTACTGAGAATGTGGATACACCACATGAGGATATCAACCTTGAGTCAAAAATTTTGTACACTATGAATATTGACACTCAGGAAGTAAACATTGTAGTTGATAAAGAGAACACAAAGGAAAAGAAAAATGATATTGCTACTGAGCAACAGGCAGATAATATTGGGGTTGAGACACAAGTAGAGCAAGTTGAGCATTCAGTGGACAGTGGAATGGTTACTGATAATAATGATGGAAGCACTAAGAAACCTGTAGAGACAGTAACTGAGACACCGACAGTGGATAACACAGAAAAACAAACTGAGAAACCAGCAGAGTCACAAGTACACATTGAGGTAGTGAAATCGGCAATCACAGAGAAACCAAAACCATTGCTAGTGGAAATGCAAACATAGACTAACCCACCAGAGGTCGATTAAGGCAAATTGGTCACTCCCACAGGAAGCACATAAATTGTAAAGGTAGTTGGCCAAACATCTGGTACTTCACTAACAGAATTTAAACCTACTAATGTGACTGAAGTACTTTTGGATTCAATAAAGAAAATAACAAATTGTAATGCATTGGCCTATAAGGAAATTGATGACACAATTCCTATTCTCAAGTTGATTGTACCCAAATGCAATTTAGAGCATGTAAATGACTCTTTAAGTCAGTTAGACACATTGTCTAAATATATTACTGGTAATAAATTGATAGTTGATCAAATAAATGAGGAAACATTCAACGAGAAAATGGAAGAGGAAAAAGGAAAATTCTTTGAGGAAACGATAAACAAGTGCACGAAACACATCAATACACTTTAACTGGCACTAAATAAAAAAAATTTGGAGCATAAAGAACTGTACAGAGATACTTGCAAGACAAATATGTTGATAGTTGACATTGATAAGGAAATTAGCAAAGTTCAAAAGGAGATAAATAATATAGCTGATAATATCATTGGTTCATCTGAACCTATATCAGTTATTGAACAAGAAATTGCTGGATTCGAGGAAAAACTGGAGAAGTTAGAGAAAGAGAAGGAAAGGATAAAGGGAAAAACCATAGAGCTTAAGTGCAAACTAAATCCTAAGTTAGATAATCTTATCTCTCTAAGGAAAGAAATCTCTGAAGCATTAATTCAAGGACAAAAGACACCGGAGGAACATATGCATCATCTCACCGGTACAATTCAGAGAACTAAGGCAGCTATGAAGGACAGTAATAGGTTTATATAGAGCTTAAACTTGGTATTAGCAGACGTATTCCAGATTGTAACCAACTGGTTACAAAGTTCAAGCTAAAATCTACACTCATTTGATAGTTTTTGACAACCTTTGTCATTGATGTCAAAGGGGGAGTAGTGGATAGAGAAAAATGGTCATCAGAGGAGATCATCTGCTCAGGGGGAGCACGCATTTTTGGTAACATTTTGGACTTCATTTTTGGAGACAGATTTTTGGATTTTTCTCATGAGTGTTGCCATCAATGCCAAAGGGGGAGGTCATTCTACACTCTAGTGAGAAATGATGGTGTTGTCATTGATGGTAACCTACCGGCAACCTACAGGCAGCCACCCGACATTCATCTGGTAAATCACCGGCAGGCACCGGCACTGACAGACACTTCATCGACAATGACAACAATGTATACTGGCACCCCAACCGATAGGATTTTATTTATTGTATTTAATTATAAATATCTTTTTGTAAAGACAACAAGGCATATTGTAATAAGACTCATAGATGTATGAGATCTTGTAAATCATTTTGTGATGAGGTAGCATGGATAATGTAAAAGGGATAAGTGAATATTAAGGCAGATTTTGTATAAGGGTTTATGGTTATAGTATGAGCTTAAACTAGTACTGAACCTGGCATAGCAGATGCTGAATTATAGCAGTACATTATATTGGATTCTCATAATCCATTTTGTAAGTCAGTGAGACTTCCTTTTGTAATTGAGTAGTGAGCTCTAGGCAGTTGGCCTTCCTGCATGTGCAGGCCCCTCTTGTAAGTAATATGCATTCATTGGTCAGTGAGTGAATATTGTGGGTCACAAATCCCACCGAGGTTTTTTCCACACCGAGTTTCCTCATTAAACATCTTGTGTTATGGTGTGTTTTCTATGTTGTCTTTACTGTTCATATTTACTGCATTAATTCTTGTTTACCGGTACACTGTTTTGGAATGCAAAATACTTAATAAGGTTAAATATTATGTTAACCAATTAGATACTGATTCACCCCCCTCTCAGTATCTTTGGGACTATCATTAATCCTAAAAATCTCCATGTTCAAAATGATTAAAATAGTTCACATCTTTAAAAGTAATTTCATTTATAAAAATCAGGAAAATAAATTTCATTTTGTAGGTGTCATCCAATAAGGGTTACTCACGTAATGGAAGTATGTGCAGCTCTTTGTCCAACAAAAGCTTTATGATTACATGCACATGGAATACAATCAAAGCTTATAATGCCGGGATGCATTACAGAGTGCTTCATTAATTCAAAATTTTTGAAACAATTCATGCAAAATAGATTTTGTGCATATACTGCAACCATTGCATTCCATGAGACCACGTTTCTTTGAGGAATTTTGTCAAATAGTTCACGTACCTTATCTGTACTTCCACATTTTCTATACATGTCTACCAAGCATTTCCACCTAAAAAATCTGACACGAATTCTCCATCTATTATGCGATGGATGTTCATCCCTCCACCAAAGCTCCCGTTTTTGCTCAGGCGGGGAGGATCCTGGGTTTACATCTGTTGATTTCATTTGCTTGAAAGTGATGGATGTCGATACCCTGTTCGAACACTCCCCATTTTGCACAGGTTGGGATGATGCTACCAGAGGTTGCAGAGTCTGGCATTAAACCTACCAATTGCATTTGCTTCAAAGTTTCTAAAGTCTTTTCAACAAATGCATTCTGCGAATTTCCTGAAATGAGGACATTCCATTTGAACAAATTTCTTTGAGGCATTCTGTCAAACAGTTTACATGCCTTGTCTATGTTTTCATATTTCGCATGTTCTGCAATGAAGCAATTCCATGAGACGACATCTCTTTGAGGAATTATGTCAAACAGTTCACTTCCCTTGTCTACGATTCAACGTTCTACATACATGTCCACTATGCCACCTGCAATTACACCTGACAAAATTCCTATACCCTTTATCCTTAGTTGTATATCCGAACCCTGTTAGAAAATTCTCATTTTGGCACAGGCAGGGAGGATGCTGTCAAAGGTGACGGAGTTTCTAAAGCCTTCTCAGGAAATCCATTTGTTCATATTCTACAATCATGGCATTCCATGAAACCTAATTCTTTAAGGCATTTCGTCAAATAGTTCAAGTACGCTGTTTACGTTTCCACATATTGCATACATGTCTTCCAGAGCATTACAAATTACATCTGGTAAAATTCCTCTCTCTTTTATGGATAGATATATCCTATTCTGAAGCTCCCATTTTGGGACAGTCTGGGAATACGCTGACAATTTTGAAGTGATAGGATTGAATACTTGTTTGATGCATATGGTATAACAATGCGACTGTGTCGTGAGGATACCCATGTCTTCTATGCGCTTGAATAACCATATTTCATGAGAAAGCCAAAGTCACCCTAGCAATAACAAGGTAAGATCACAGCTTACTTCCAATGTCACCAATGACATTGAAGTCGCTATTTGGAGATGAAATACCTGAACTAGTGTAGATGTACAGAAAGAAAAAAAATACACAATGATTTGGTTATTTTGCATCTTCACTTCCTCTGAAGGTTCAAATAGGTTCACTACAGGGCTAGGTTCACTACAGGGCAACAAAGCAGTTAAAAAAACTGAGCTGCCGAAGAGGAGAAACACAATATGTAACTGAAATAAAACTAATATACACAATTTGAGGTGAAATGGATCCCCCATAACATGGGTTGATCAAAGTTAATTTTGAAAGAGCTACATGTTGAAATCAAAGATTAAAACCTTACCATACTCAAAACATTAAAAAAATACATGATTAGATAGGAGAGAGATATCTTAAAAACTTTACATTGAAAGACCTGCAAATCTTATGGAGAGCACATTTCACTTAAATATGTGAAATTATTGTGCAATTTGAAAAAACATGCCTTTGGGTATTGAAATGGCTATCTAATCTTTTGGGTTGGATGCCCAAGGCAAATTCAACCCAAAGAGTTGGAAATTCCCAATGCAAGTAATAATGCGAGTTGTTATGTCTTGGTAGTGGTTGAGCTTAGCCTCAATCACTATCAACCAAATATATGCTTGTGTTATAACACACTCACATTTTGGAGAAGGAAAAACTCTTTTAACTTCCCATTTTTGTTTACACCCTAATCTCAATCTCTTGATCAAAATATGTGCATCAAATCTAATGTTTAAGTCATGTTCAATTTGTCTTTTTCCTTTCTTATACTTTAAGTTATATTTCATAAATATAAATAGGCAGAATGTTTGAAAGTGGGTTCAGATCTCTAGAAGCTATAATGTAGATTCTAGGTTTTAAAAGACCATATAAATTTTAAGACAATCATATTTCAGTAACAATAAGCTCCTATCAACATTTTCTCACTCTCTCTATCTTACTTTCTTTATCTCCCCCAAGATCTAGACATGTCACTCTTCCTTTATCCACTCTTTGTATCTCTCTTTCTTCTCTCCCCCTATGATCTTGACACTCATTCTCTACCTCTATTTCTCAACATACTCCTTTCTCTCTCTCTCTCCATCCCTACCTACTTATATTTCTCTACATATGTATCTCTCCCACATCTCTCTCTCTCTCCCACCCTCATTCCCTCTCCACTTCTATATGTCTTCTCTCTCTTTCTCATTCTCTAACTCTATGGTTTAGGGTATAGGATTGAGTGTATCGGGTTTATAATTGAGGGTATAAAATATAGGGTTTGGGTTTGATGGTATAGTATATAGGTTTTAGCATATATAGTTGAGGGAATTTTTATACAATCTATGGTTTAGGGTATAGAGTTGAGGGTATATCCACTATAGGTTTGAGTGTATATGGTATAGGGTTTAGGGTTTAGGGTATTCTAAAGGTAAATGGTTGAGGCTATAGGGTTTATGTTTGAGGTTATAAGGTATAGGATTTAGGGTTGAGGGTATTGGGTTTACAGTTGAGGGTTTAGGTTTGAGTGTTTAATGTATAGGGTATAAGGTTGAGGGTATTTGTAGATGGCATAGGGCTGAGTATATTTGGTATTGGTTTTAGGGTTTAGGGTATTGGGTATATGGTCAATGGTATAGCTTTATGTTTGATAGTGTTATTTGATATGGAAGAGAGAGAAAAATATAGCTAGTAATTTGACCAAAATCCACTTCCCTTCCATTAAAAATTTGAATATGAGGGGACCAAGGGTGTTATATTTGACTAACTCTAATCAAAGAGAGTAAAACAATGTGGGTTATACTCTTTTGTTGCATAGAGGACTGGTTGATTGATTTAGATGTGAGCTAATTAAGTCTAGAAACATGTATATTCTTTTGTTGCATAGAAGATTTAGATGTGTGCTAATTAAGTCTAGAAACATGTATAAGTGACAACATACAATACTAAAATAAAATTATAGACACATAGAAAACAATTGAAAGCCACATTAATAGAATAGACACATAGAGCTGCACTTATGACTGGAAGGAGAGCTTGAAAGTGTCTGAAATAATTGGAGGGTACCCTAGCCCAGAGGGTGCGCGTTTGTATGAACAATTCAAATCTAGGATTATTAAAATCATTACCTCTATCTTTCAAATATTTAAATACCAAAATATGTTAGTCTCTTTCATTGTAAATATTTAAATACCAAAATATGTTAGTCTCTTTCATTGTAAATATTTTCTTCCTATACTTGTGGATTATAATAAAATTTTGCATTTTAACTTACACAAGCACAAAGAGGGGAAAAATGGTTGTGGCTATATAGGACCTTGCCCTAGTCAAGCCCCCATTTTGGTGTTACCACCTCCACAAGTAGCCAAGTTGGATTTAAAATAAAAGTGTGCGCTCCAAGCCTTAAGTGTGTTTAAGATTGTGGTGAGAAATAATGTGCATAAACATAAAAGGAAATCAATCATAAGGTGTGCAAACCAGCTCAAGAGAACATAAATATGTGAAAAAATCATTAATATCAGATCTAAAGATTAGGAATTACAAAAGAAATAACAACATAGAATCATACCAATCCTCAAAAGAGAGTTACAAGAAAATCATCAGTTGGTGATTCGTTATCATCTTTGAACATTCCTTGAATCTTCAATAATCTTTGCAATAATATTGAATGAACAATGTTGAAGACTTAATGTTTCTAATTATCCTTTAGATTTACAAAATTGTGTGATCAATTTGGTAGAACATCACTATCATAAATATTGTATATCAAATTGAGAAAAACTATTGGATTATATAAGCCACAAGGTTGATTATCTATAATAAGCCAACATAAAATAACCATAAACAAAAATCATGGCCAAATTTCATAATGTCAAAGCTTATACTTAAATATTTAAAATTTCAAAATCTTTTGGTGGGATACATGTGTTGGGAACCCTAGTCCCGCCAAAATGAGCTATTCAAAATGGAGATGTGACAATCTAGGTTTGTGATATTAGATCCACTATAATTTGGGATTTTAATGGTGTTTAAATATGAAATATGATCATTCATTTTTAAAATTGGATAGGACACATCTCCTCAAGTTGGGGGATAAATGCAAGGCTAGAAATGGTTGCAAAATTGTCTAGGGTAGTCAAAACTAAAGCAATTTATAAGGAGAGTTTGAAATTGGGCTCACAATTAAGGAGTAAAATTTATGACACTACATTTATCCTCCATCACATGATACTACATGTATATGTAGGCTAAATTATATATAAGTAAACATTCATATACAGGGATACTCATGAAGATGCCAAATGTAGCGATACCTACAATACAACATTAGGAATTGCATCCTACTAAACCACTTTGTTAGAAAAATTAAAAAATACCCAGAGTTATTACCAAGAGTGATGAAGTTCAAGGTTAGATATATATCCTTCCATTATTTCTACTTGATTGTTATGTAGGTAGAAATAGTGTATCATATATACCACATTGAACTATAAGAGGAAGCGACCAAAAAATATTTCTCTACATAGATAATAAACCCATTTTTCTATAATTACGTAAAATATTTTTGATATGATAGGGAACATATACATCATTAATCCAATGTTTCCAATCTTTTAAATTTTCTCCTTGATTGGCTAAAGCATATGCAGTTTTATTACCCTCCCTAAAGGAATGTGTGACCCCCCAATTAAGTATCAAGTTTAGATGGTCTTTTTTGTCTTCGATATAGTTTCTTACCCTCCAATGCGAAGAAGTGAAGAAAGTTCTTTCAAGCACTCAAACCATTATCAAGTAGATTAAGGTATTTATCAATGGCTTCCTCCTCTGCTCCGAAATTTATTGCAAACCCTACTATTATAGAATTTGTTAAGTGCCCTAGACCCATTTTTAAGATCATTCCTAAGATAGCGAAATAGGATGATTCCCTAGGTGCTTTCTCAAAAATTCTAAAATTTGTTGCATATGCTGAAGACCCTAGAATCTATATTCATTGCAATATTGAGGAATTAGGTTTAGAGGAAATATTGAAAATCTTTAGAACTGTTATTTGTGATGAAAATGGAAAAGTAAAACCTGAACACAAGGTTATTGAAACTTTAGGTTTTGTGGAAATCTTGGACATCCCTGATTTTACTAAGGAGGTAGTAAGGATTGTCCTTAGTAGAGTTCATGGAGAATTATTTTGGCTAGATTCTATTTGTAAAATCACTAGAGAAGCAGTTAGGGCAGTGACTAGCTTACCCTCCACCGGTAGCAGGCCAAATAAGACTAAGAAGATTCCTTATAATACTGTCATGACATTAACAGGAGCAACATATGACAGAAGATCCTTGAGAGTAAATGATGTTAAGGATGAGAATGTCAGATTCAAAAGCATGATCAAAGGTGATCAGAAAGGTACTTTTCATTTTGACAATCTTCTGGTATGTCTGATGTTGTATCTCACAAAAGAGGTTCCCAGTATTGGTAAGAAAGAGTTTGGTTATGATATACCAGTAGGCAAACAACTGCTAGAAATCTTCACTAGTATGGGCACTGATAAGGATAACAATATAACATAGTACTTCAAAACATTTAAAGAAAAAATGAGAACAAGCGATAGATTACCACAAAGTATTGTAGACAAGTATGAAAAGGAAATATGTTTTGTGATTAAAAAGGATGAGATCTGGATGGAGACAATTCTTCGTTGAATTGTATGGGTGACAGAAATGGGGTATGAGGCAGATGTAAACATAATTGAAACTTATGCCAAATCTCTATTAGAAGCCCCTAGAGAACCGAAAGAAAAGGTTTTTGGAAATGCACAAACAATAGAAATTGATGTACAAACATTGAAACAGAGAAAGAGAAGAGAAAAATACATAAGGAGTGCATCTAAACAAATTAAGGAAATAAAAGAAAATGTCATGAACATAACTGGAATAAAGGAAAGTGACTTAGAACGATTACAACTGGAGGCACATCTCTCACCGATTGGTACATCCTCTGACAGTGAAATTCTTGCTGAATTTAAAAAAGTTGATAGGAAGAGAAAACCCTCACCGGTATCCTCTCCTCCTCCCAAGAAAACAAGAACACCAAGGCAGAAGCAACACGCAGTGAGACCACCAGAAAAGAAGTTGACACCAAAGAAGAAAAAGCAACAATAAGCTATACCACCATTGGACAACTTATTAAGTGAAATAACTGATGAAGGCAACTTAGCTAATGTTAGCAAACTGTACAATACATTCACTAGTGAAGAGAAAGAAAGTATTGAGAACAACATTATTTTACATCTTGATATTTACAAGAAAGTATTAATTGAAGTTGTAGATGATTTACCTAGTGAATTATATAGGCGGTTAGATGCAAAAAGGATTGCAATCATGGAGCTTGACAAGAAACTGAAGATTGAAAAACTACTAGTTGTACATTCGGTCAACTCTATAGAAGAAATTGATGAATTAATTAGTGAAGCTAATAGATTAGTTTTTACAAGTGGACACTGATGGCTGGCAGGGTAAATGAAATTGTAGAAGAAACAATAGACAAGTGGGATATTTTCTTTGTTGAGAAGGAAAAACAGGAAGAGTTGAACATACCAAAGAAATCTTTCAAAGTTTATCAAAAGGACATAGACAAAAGGAAAGGTAAAGTAGGTGGATTACCCAATATTAAAGTAACTGACAACTTACTACCACCTTTGGTTACTCCATTGGTACAGACTGATAGCACACCGGCTACTGAGAATGTGGATACACCACATGAGGATATCAACCTTGAGTCAAAAATTTTGTACACTATGAATATTGACACTCAGGAAGTAAACATTGTAGTTGATAAAGAGAACATAGAGGAAAAGAAAAATGATATTGCTACTGAGCAACAGACGGATAATATTGGTGTTGAGACACAAGCAGAGCAAGCTGAGCATTCAGTGGACAATGGAATGGTTACTGATAATATTGATGGAAGCACTAAGAAACCTGCAGAGACAGTAACTGAGACATCGACAGTGGATAACACAGAAAAACAAACTGAAAAACCAGCAGAGTCACAAGTACACATTGAGGTAGTGAAATCGGCAATCACAGAGAAACCAAAACCATTGCTAATGGAAATGAAAACATAGACTAACCCACCAGAGGTCGATTCAAGCAAATTGGTCACTCCCACCGGAAGCACATAAATTGTAAAGGTAGTTGGCTAGACATCTGGTACTTCACTAACAGAATTTAGACCTACTAATGTGACTAAAGTACTTTTGGATTCAATAAAGAAAATAACAAATTGTAATGCATTGGCCTATAAGGCAATTGATGACACAGTTCCTATTCTCAAGTTGATTGCACCAAAATGTAATTTAGAGCATGTAAATGATTCTTTAAGTCAGTTAGACACATTGCCTAAATATATTACTAGTAATATACTGATAGTTGATCAAATAAATGAGGAAACATTCAAGGAGAAAATAGAAGAGGAAAAAGGAAAATTCTTTGAGGAAATGATAAACAAGTGCACGAAACACATCAATACACTTTAACCGGCACTGAATAAAAAATTTTTGGAGCATAAAGAACTGTACAGAGATACTTGCAAGACAAATATGTTGACAGTTGACATTGATAAGGAAATTAGCAAAGTTCAAAAGGAGATAAATAATATAGCTGATAATATCATTGGTTCATCTGAACCTATATCAGTTATTGAACAAGAAATTGCTGGATTCGAGGAAAAACTGGAGAGGTTAGAGAAAGAGAAGGAAAGGAAAAACCATAGAGCTTAAGTGCAAACTAAATCCTAAGTTAGATAATCTTATCTCTCTAAGGAAAGAAATCTCTGAAGCATTAATTCAAGGACAAAAGACACCGAAGGAACATATGCATCATCTCACCGGTACAATTCAGAGAACTAAGGCAACTATGAAGGACAGTAATAGGTTTATACAGAGCTTAAACTTGGTATTAGCAGACGTATTCCAGATTGTAACCAACCGGTTACAAAGTTTAAGCTAAAATCTACACTCATTTGATAGTTTTTGACAACCTTTGTCATTGATGTCAAAGGGAGAGTAGTGGACAGAGAAAAATGGTCATTAGAGGAGATCATCTACTCAGGGGGAGCACACAGTTTTGGTAACATTTTGGACTTCATTTTTGGAGACAAATTTTTGGATTTTTCTTATGAGTGTTGCCATCAATTCCAAAGGGGGAGGTTGTTGGCATTCTACACTCTAGTGAGAAATGATGGTGTTGTCATTGATGGTAATCTACTGGCAACCTACAGGCAGCCACCCGACATTCATTTGGTAAATCACCGGCAGGCACCAGTACTGGCAGACACTTCACCGACAACGACAACAATGTATATCGACACCCCAACCGATAGGATTTTATTTATTGTATTTAATTGTAAATATCTTTTTGTAAAGACAACAAGGCATATTGTAATAAGACTCATATATGTATGAGATCTTGTAAATCATTTTGTGATGAGGTAGCATGGATAATGTAAAAGGGATAAGCAAATATTAAGGCAGATTTTGTATAAGGGTTTATGGTTACAGTATGAGCTTAAATCAATACTGAACCTGGCATAGCAGATGTTGAATTATAGCAGTACATTATATTGGATTCTCATAATCCATTTTGTAAGTCAGTGAGACTTCCTTTTGTAATTGAGCAGTGAGCTCTAGGTAGTTGGCCTTCCTGCATGTGTAGGCCCCTCTTGTAAGTAATATCCATTCATTGGTCAGTGAGTGAATATTGTGGGTCACAAATCCCACTGAGGTTTTTCCACACCGGGTTTCCTCATTAAACATCTTGTGTTATGGTGTGTTTTCTATGTTGTCTTTACCGTTCATATTTACTGCATTAATTCTTGTTTACTGGTACACTGTTTTGGAATGCAAAATACTTAATAAGATTAAATATTATGTTAACCGGTTAGATACTGATTCACCCCGCTCTCAGTATCTTTGGGACTATCATTAATCCTAAAAATCTCCATGTTCAAAATGATTAAAACAGTTCACATCTTTAAAAGTAATTTCATTTATAAAAATCAGGAAAATAAATTTCATTTTGTAGGTGTCATCCAATAAGGTTTACTCACGTAATGGAAGTATGTGCAGCTCTCGTCCAACAAAAGCTTTATGATTACATGCACATAGAATACAATCAAAGCTTATAATGCCGGGATGTATTATAGAGTGCTTCATTAATTCAAAAATTTTGAAACAATTCATGCAAAATAGATTTTGTGCATATACTGCAACCATTGCATTCCATGAGACCACGTTTCTTTGAGGAATTTTGTCAAATAGTTCACGTACCTTATCTGTACTTCCACATTTTCTATACATGTCTACCAAAGCATTTCCACCTAAAAAGTCTGACACGAATTCTCCATCTATTATGCGATGGATGTTCATCCCTCCACCAAAGCTCCCGTTTTTGCTCAGGCGGGGAGGATCCTGGGTTTACATCTGTTGATTTCATTTGCTTGAAAGTGATGGATGTCGATACCCTGTTCGAACACTCCCCATTTTGCACAGGTTGGGATGATGCTACCAGAGGTTGCAGAGTCTGGCATTAAACCTACCAATTGCATTTGCTTCAAAGTTTCTAAAGTCTTTTCAACAAATGCATTCTGCGAATTTCCTGAAATGAGGACATTCGATTTGAACAAATTTCTTTGAGGCATTCTGTCAAACAGTTTACATGCCTTGTCTATGTTTTCATATTTCGCTTGTTCTGCAATGAAGCAATTCCATGAGACGACATCTCTTTGAGGAATTATGTCAAACAGTTCACTTCCCTTGTCTACGATTCAACGTTCTACATACATGTCCACTATGCCACCTGCAATTACACCTGACAAAATTCCTATACCCTTTATCCTTAGTTGTATATCCGAACCCTGTTAGAGAATTCTCATTTTGGCACAGGCAGGGAGGATGCTGTCAAAGGTGACGGAGTTTCTAAAGCCTTCTCAGGAAATCCATTTTGTTCATATTCTACAATCATGGCATTCCATGAAACCTAATTCTTTCAGGCATTTCGTCAAATAGTTCAAGTACGCTGTTTACGTTTCCACATATTGCATACATGTCTTCCAGAGCATTACAAATTACATCTGGTAAAATTCCTCTCTCTTTTATGGATAGATATATCCTATTCTGAAGCTTCCATTTTGGGACAGTCTGGGAATACGCTGACAATTTTGAAGTGATAGGATTGAAGACTTGTTTGATGCATATGGTATAACAATGCGATTGTGTCGTGAGGATACCCATGTCTTCTGCGCGCTTGCATAACCATATTTCATGAGGGCTAGGTTCACTACAGGGCAACAGAGCAGTTAAAAAAAACTGAGCTGCCGAAGAGGAGAAACACAATATGTAACTGAAATAAAACTAATATACACAATTTGAGGTGAAATGGATCCCCCATAACATGGGTTAATCAAAGTTAATTTTGAAAGAGCTACATGATGAAATCAAAGATTAAAACCTTACCATACGCAAAACATTAAAAAAATACATGATTAGATAGGAGAGAGATATCTTAATGTCATCGTGGTTTTTTTAAACTTTACATTGAAAGACATGCAAATCTTATGGAGAACACACCTAAATATGTGAAATTATTGTGCAATTTGAAAAAACATGCCTTTGGGTATTGAAATGGCTATCTAATCTTTTGGGTTGGATGCCCAAGGCAAATTCAACCCAAAGGGTTGGAAATTCCCAATGCAAGTAATAATGCGAGTTGTTATGTCTTGGTAGTGGTTGAGCTTAGCCTCAATCACTATCAACCAAATATATGCTTGTGTTATAACACACTCACATTTTGGAGAAGGAAAAACTCTTTTAACTTCCCATTTTTGTTTACACCCTAATCTGAATCTCTTGATCAAAATATGTGCATCAAATATAATGTTTAAGTCATGTTCAATTTGTCTTTTTCCTTTCTTATACTTTAAGTTATATTTCATATATATATATAGGCAGAATATTTGAAAGTGGGTTCAGATCTCTAGAAGCTATACTATAGATTCTAGGTTTTAAAAGACCATATAAATTTTAAGACAATCATATTTCAGTAACAATAAACTCCTATCAACATTTTCTCACTCTCTCTATCTTACTTTCTTTATCTCCCCCAAGATCTAGACATGTCACTCTTCCTCTATCCACTCTTTGTATATCTCTTTCTTCTCTCCCCCTATGATCTTGACACTCATTCTCTACCTCTATTTCTCAACATACTCCTTTCTCTCTCTCTCTCCATCCCTACCTACTCATATTTCTCTACATATGTATCTCTCCCACATCTCTCTCTCTCTCCCACCCTCATTCCCTCTCCACTTCTTTATGTCTTCTCTCTCTTTCTCATTCTCTACCTCTATGGTTTAGGGTATAGGATTGAGTGTATCAGGTTTATAATTGAGGGTATAAAATATAGGGTTTGGGTTTGATGGTATAGTATATAGGTTTTAGCATATATAGTTGAGGGAATTTTTATACAATCTATGGTTTAGGGTATAGAGTTGAGGGTATATCCAATATAGGTTTGAGTGTATATGGTATAGGGTTTAGGGTTTAGGGTATTCTAAAGGTAAATGGTTCAGGCTATAGGGTTTATGTTTAAGGTTATAAGGTATAGGATTTAGGGTTGAGGGTATTGGGTTTACAGTTGAGGGTTTAGGTTTGAGTGTTTAGTGTATAGGGTATAAGGTTGAGGGTATTTGTAGATGGCATAGGGCTGAGTATATTTGGTATTGGTTTTAGGGTTTAGGGTATTGGGTATATGGTCAATGGTATAGCTTTATGTTTGATAGTGTTATTTGATATGGAAGAGAGAGAAAAATATAGCTAGTAATTTGACCAAAATCCACTTCCCTTCCATTAAAAATTTGAATATGAGGGGACCAAGGGTGTTATATTTGACTAACTCTAATCAAAGAGAGTAAAACAATGTGGGTTATATTCTTTTGTTGCATAGAGGACTGGTTGATTGATTTAGATGTGAGCTAATTAAGTCTAGAAACATGTATATTCTTTTGTTGCATAGAAGATTTAGATGTGAGCTAATTAAGTCTAGAAACATGTATAAGTGACAACATAAAATACTAAAATAAAATTATAGACACATAGAAAACAATTGAAAGCCACATAAATAGAATAGACACTTAGAGCTGCACTTATGACTGGAAGGAGAGCTTGAAAGTGTCTAAAATAATTGGAGGGTACCCTAGCCCAGAGGGTGTGCGTTTGTACGAACAATTCAAATCTAGGATTATTAAACTCATTACCTCTATCTTTCAAATATTTAAATACCAAAATATGTTAGTCTCTTTCATTGTAAATATTTTCTTCCTATACTTGTGGATTATAATAAAATTTTGCATTTTAACTTACACAAGCACAAAGAGGGGAAAAATGGTTGTGGCTATATAGGACCTTGCCCTAGTCAAGCCCCGAGTTTGGTGTTACCACCTCCACAAGTAGCCAAGTTGGATCTAAAATAAAAGTGTGCGCTCCAAGCCTTAAGTGTGTTTAAGATTGTGGTGAGAAATAATGTGCATAAACATAAAAGGAAATCAATCATAAGGTGTGCAAACCAGCTCAAGAGAACATAAATATGTGAAAAAATAATTAATATTAGATCTAAAGATTAGGAATTACAAAAGAAATAACAACATAGAATCATACCAATCCTCAAAAGAGAGTTACAAGAAAATCATCAATTGGTGATTTGTTATCATCTTTGAACATTCCTTGAATCTTCAATAATCTTTGCAATAATATTGAATGAACAATGTTGAAGACTTAATGTTTCTAATTATCCTTTAGATTTACAAAATTGTGTGATCAATTTGGTAGAACATCACTATCATAAATATTGTATATCAAATTGAGAAAAACTATTGGATTATATGAGCCACAAGGTTGATTATCTATAATAAGCCAACATAAAATAACTATAAACAAAAATCATGGCCAAATTTCATAATGTCAAAGCTTACACTTAAATATTTAAAATTTCAAAATCTTTTGGTGGGATACATGTGTTGGGAACCCTAGTCCCACCAAAATGAGCTATTCAAAATGGAGATGTGACAATCTAGGTTTGTGATATTAGATCCACTATAATTTTGGATTTTGATGGTGTTTAAATATGAAATATGATCATTCATTTTTAAAATTGGATAGGACACATCTCCTCAAGTTGGGGGATAAATGCAAGGCTAGAAATGGTTGCAAAATTGTCTAGGGTAGTCGAAACTAAAGCAATTTATAAGGAGAGTTTGAAATTGGGCTTACAATTAAGGAGTAAAATTTATGACACTACATTTATCCTCCATCACATGATACTACATGTATATGTAGGCTAAATTATATATAAGTAAACATTCATATACAAGGATACTCATGTAGATGCCAAATGTAGCGATACCTACAATACAACATTAGGAATTGCATCCTACTAAACCACTTTGTTAGAAAAATAAAAAAATACCCAGAGTTATTACCAAGAGTGATGAAGTTCAAGGTTAGATATATATCCTTCCACTATTTCTACTTGATTGTTATGTAGGTAGAAATAGTGTATCATATATACCACATTGAACTATAAGAGGAAGCGACCAAAAAATATTTCTCTACATAGATAATAAACCCATTTTTCTATAATTACGTAAAATATTTTTGATATGATAGGGAACATATACATCATTAATCCAATGTTTCCAATCTTTTAAATTTTCTCCTTGATTGGCTAAAGCATATGCAGTTTTATTACCCTCCCTAAAGGAATGTGTGACCCCCCAATTAAGTATCAAGTTTAGATGGTCTTTTTTGTCTTCGATATAGTTTCTTACCCTCCAAAAAGGGGAAGTAGTCAACTTGATGATATCAATTTCACTAATTTTGAATATCTTTCAATTATGACATTACTAAATGTTAGAAACTTGAGTTGTTATGTTGTGTTGTCATTGGTGTTAACCTCTCTTGTGTTGTCATTGATGTCACTATGTGTTGTAGATGGTTGAGAAGTGAGTGTTCTAGTATTGTTGTGTGGTCTGGTGAAGATATTGAGGTGATTTTAGAAGGTTGGTGTAATGGAAGGTTCAATATGTAGGAAAGAGTATATAATGTCCCAGTGGAATAATGTTTTGCATTCATCTAGTATGTAAGGATTATGTGTTGTGGCTTTGTATATAATGTTTATGTTTTATGTATATTGTACTATCATGTATGCAAGTCCTCTATTACTCAGATGGTAGAGTTGAATGTTGTTATTTATGACAGTAAGGTTGTCTGTTAGAATTTGTCTGAAGAATGCTTGGTGGCTTCCAGATATGTGGATTCAAATGTTGCAGTTTGGAGGACATGTTTATGTGGTTTGTGTAGTGTTCGAGTTCAATTTTTAGGAGATAGTTTGATTGGAAAGTGCATTTATAATGTTCTATGTTTAGTTCTATTAGTTGGTCTATTTTTTGATTGAATTTTGTGTTGTATCATACTTGGATCATATTCCTTTGGTCCAAGTTTTCTTTGGAAAATGAGTTTGATTAATTTTTTGGGTATCACCATGACATGTGGAGATCTATGTTGTAATTTGTATTGAAATATAGTTTTGGACTGACTGGTTAACATGCTTTAATGTTTATCTACATATTTCATTTGATGTCAATACTGGAGGATATACTAGCATGTGTGGTTCATTAGAATCGCTTTGATAAGGATGTGTTGTTATGTATTTGGGTCCTCTCTATCCCTTGGAGTGGACTAGAATGGATATTTTAGTCTAGGTGGCCGAATTTATGTAAAATTGTTGATTTTGTCTGTGGGCGACCTTGTCAAGGGTTCTAATGATTAATATTGTATATAAAAGAGTGTAGATGTATGAGTGAATGTATGGGATGTGTGTGAATTGACAAGAAACAAGCATAAATTATTTACAAAAAGATTTGATATTGGATTGGTGCAAAATTTAGTTGGGAAGAGCATTGATGATGATATCTTAACTATGACAGTGTTCTAAGATAGTGTTTGAAGTCATATATGTTTTCCATGATCTTGGTCTCTTGACATAGTGGCTCAAGGACAACTCTTGGAAGCCTTATGTGTCTTGCTTCGGGATAGTGTGTTTCAGTCCTACAATTCATTTGTATCTTATCCTAAGGTTGTGTACCTTAAATCTGTAAGTCCTCTTAGGAGCAGTGGGTTTCGAATGAAACATTGTAATAAATTATATTCATGTTGTGAGTGTGATTCTCATTGTTGTTTTTCTATGTTTAGGGATTTCCACATAAATATTGTGTTCATGTGTGTTGTTGTGCATTGTGCTTTCATTATTTATTGTTGTTGTGGTTATATAATTATGGTTTGAAATTTAAAGATAAAAAATCGAGTGTTTTAAGGTTTGTACTAATTCACCTCCCTCTTAGTCTTGTGGCATGTTCAACAGTTGGTATCAAAGTGAGGTTCCTCTTAAGAACTGTAACTACTTGAGGAAGATCCAGTATGGAATAGGATTTTATATTCAAGGCTTCAAAGTTCAATGACACAAACTATGCTTATTGGAAAGAAATGATGGAATATCACTTAGCAATCTTGTCGACTGAAATATGGGAGAGCATTAAGAAGGGCTATATTGTCCCCCAGAGTGATCTTGCAACTCTAGATAAGATTAAAGAATGTGAGAGTAATGCAAACACTATAGCTCTAATTGTTACTTATTCGAATGATGCAGTGTTCAACAAAGCTATAGGCATAGAGTCAGATAAAGAAATCCGGGAATGGTTGAAGAGTGTATTTGAAGGAGATAAAAAGACAAAGCAAGCTAAGATTACAAATCTAAAGTGCAAGTTTGAGAATGTGAGGATGTTTCATGATTAAAACATTGAAGTATATATTCATTGAGTGAATGAGATTGTAAATCCACTTATAGGTGTTGGTGGAATGCTAGAAGAAAGTGAAGTTGTAAGACAGATAATGACAACATTACCCAAAAGAGATAAACGTAAGAAGTATGCTATTGAGGAGGGTCATGATATGAATAAGTAAACTATGGATCACCTTCTTGGTTATCTATCTACCTTTGAGATTGCTGAATTAGTTGACATCAAAAAGGAAAGGAAAGAACCAACATTCAAATCTATAAAGAAGCCTAAAGAAGAACCAAAAGAAAATGAAGACATGGGTGAGATTGAAGCAAACTTTGTAAGAATATTAAAGGGAGGAACTGGAAAGTACAAAGGTATGTTGCCCCTAAAATGTTTTAATTGTGCAATAATTGGTCATTATGCTTCTAGATATATGTAAAAAGAGGATTTTGTTGGAAGATCTAATGATGATTACAAAGAAAATGAGAACTATAGAGGAAATAATGGAAATATGAGAAGAGATGACAGAGATAAGGAAAAGAAGATTTTTTGTTCAACAAAGACCCACTCATCTAAAGAAAAATATGGTGAGGACTCAAATGAAGAATCTTATTTTTTGGCTATAGAAAAGAAATAATAATGACTCATCCAAAATTTCAAAATATGTGAAGAACAGTGAAGAACCAATGACTGAGAAGACTGAACTACATGGAAAAGAGGAACCGAAAGTGTGGATCATTGACTCTAGATGTTCAAATCACATGACCAATGATACATGTACGTTTATCAACCTTGAGAAGTATGATGGTGGATTGATTAAGTTTGCGGGAGAGGAAGTTGCACCTATTTATAGAAAATGAAGTATCTTTATTGATGGTAAGCATAAAACTAATGATGTTTATTATGTTAATGGTCTAAGATATAACCTATTGAGTGTAAGCTAGATGTGTAATAAAGGTTATAAGGTCATATTTCATGGTACCAAATGTGAAATTAGAAAAGGAGGGTCTAGAAGACTTATTACAAAAGGTATTAGGACTAATAGAAATGTATACTATGTGAAGGATAAAAGTGGAAGCAACTATTTGTTGGCATGGAGTAGTGAATGTTGGTTTTGGCACAAAAGAATGTGATATATCAACTTTGATAATATGGTGAAGACTAGCTCTAATCATGTTGTGACAGATTTGTGAAGAAATATCAAACCTATTAATATTATGTGCAAAGAATGTCAGTTATGAAGGCAAACAAAGAGAAAATTAAAAAACAAGGAGTATGCTGCTACATAGCCTTTAGATTTGATTCATACAAAGAAATATGCGCCTACAAGAATAAGAGGACTAAGAGGAGAAAGGTATTTTACGTTATTGACGATTACTCTAGAATGACATGGGTTACTTTCTTGAGAGGAAAGTCTAAAGCATTAGAAAGATTTAAAGTATTCAAGTAAATGGTTGAGAATAAAATAGATGGTACAATCAAATGTCTAAGGTTTGATAGAGGGGGAGATTTTACCTCAAATAAATTTGATAGATTTTGTGAAGAACATGATATTAGGAGGCATTATTCTACTCTGAGGACTTCTCAATAGAATGGTGTAATTGAATTGAAAAATAGGACTATTGTTGAGATGGCTTGAAATATATTAACTTGCATAATGTGTATTTGAAAGAAGCTATGCATACTAATGTTTATCTTCTTAATGGGGTATAGATCAAATTAAATCATACAAAGACACCTTATAACTTTGGCATGGAAGACCTCCTCTAGTTAACTACTTAAGAATATTTGGAAGTAAGTGCTACATAAAGAGAGATGAAGAACATCTAGGAAATTTTGATGCAAGAGAAGATGGAGGAATATTTTTGGGATATTCTACAAAAAGAAAGGCGTACCAATGTTACAATAAAAGGCTATATAATATTTTAGAAAGTACAAATGTGAAAGTTTTTGAAGAATGAAATTAGAATAAACCTAAGACTGAGATATAAATTATACCAATTGTTGCAGAAGAGAAAGTTGATATAGAAGAGGAAGAGACTAATACAGAAGATGGAGAACCTAAACAAGCTCTTAAGACATCAACAAAGTATGTGTAGAAGAAACACTTAGGATATAAGATCATTGGAGACAAGAGCAAGGGGGTTCAAACAAGAAGAAGACTTAAAGAAGAAAGTGAACAAGAAAATTATTGATTCCTATCTCAAGTTGAGCCAAAGACCTACGTGAAAGACAATAAACACAAGATGGAAGAAGAGATAAATCAAATAGAAAATAATCAAGAATGGGAATTGGTACCTAGACTAGTGGACAAAAATTTGATACGAACTAAGTGGGTGTTCTAGAACATGCTAAATGAAGATGGAAAAGTCACTAGAAACAAGTTGAGATTTTTCTGCAAAGCTTATTCACAAGTTGAAGGTATAGATTTTGAAGAGACATTTTCTCTCATAGAAAGGATGGAAAATTTAAGGAATTTTCTTACATTTGCATCTCATAAGAAATTTTAAGGTATATTAGATGTCCATGTGAAGTCAACATTCTTGAATGGAGAACTCAAGGAAGAGGTATATATCAAACAACTGGATGGGTTCGAGCCATCAAATGATCTAGATATGGCTTGTAGGTTGAAGAAGGCATTGTATTGACTCAAGAAAGCTCCTAGAGCTTGGTATGCAAGGTTGGATTATAAATATTTATTACAATAGAATTTTAAAAAAGGTACTACAAATTGAAATCTTTATTTCAAAATTGAAGGCAATAAATTATTGATTGTTGTTGTGTATGTTGATGATATCTTATTTGGAGGGGAAGATAGTGTATGGGGGAAATTTATAGAAGAAATGAAAAAGGAATTTGAGATATCTATGATAGATGAGCTGTCATTTTTACTTGGTATGCAAGTTATTCAATCAGTAAAATGTATCTTTATTTCTCATACCAAGTATATCAAAGAGATGTTAAAGAAATTTGAGATAAAGAATTATAAACTAGTTGCAACCCCTATAGCTATTGGTTGTAAGTTAAGTAAGGATGATGGATCTCTAAATGTTGATCAGAGGTATAGATATATGATTAGATTTTGTTCATTTTATATTTCTTTAAGACTAGATATTATGTAGGCTATTTGTTTAGTAGCTAGATATTATGCTAGTCCTAAACAATCACATGATCAAGTAGTGCAGATGATATTTAGGTATCTTAAAGGGACTACAAACTATGGATTATATTATAAGAAGGATGATGATTTCATACTAAAAGAATATATATAGATGATGATTGAACCAGATGTGTAGATGATAAAAGAAGTACAAGTGGTGGTGCATTTTTCTTCGAAGAGAGATTGGTCTCTTGGCTGAGTAAGAAATAGGATTCAGTATCATTATCTATAGTAGAGGAAAAATACAGTTACAATAGCATCTTGTTGCACTCAGTTCATGTTGATGAAACAAATTCTAAAAGATATCAAGTGTATGATGAAGAAATTCCCATTTTGTGTAATAATACAAGTGTTATTAACATTTGAAAGAATCAGGTGATGCATTTAGGAACTAAATATATTGCAATTCACTGTCATTTCCTAAGAGAAAAGGATTGTAGTATGTATCTACTAAAGAATGGATTGTAGATATCTTTACTAAGGCATTGGTGAAGAATACCTTTGAGTATCTCCAAGAAAATTTGGGGTTCATTGCCCCTACTTTTTAAACTAGATGCATTTCAGAGGTACATTTGTCTAAGACGAGTTCTTAAGTTCATCTTTTTCTCCTGGATTGATGTGGTCGCTGCTCTTAGGGGGAGTAGTGAACATTCCACTTATCAGAGCTTACCAGTAAGGGAGAAAGAATTTTTTTCAGAGTGCCCTTTGTCTTTGATGTCAAAGGGAGATAGAGATAAAAATTGGGAGAAAGATTAGTTTTCTGTGCTCTTTGTTGTTAGCGATGTTTCCATCAATGACAAAGGGGGAAAATGTTGAAAAATTGAGTTGTTGTGTTGTGTTGTCATTGATGTCAACCTATCTTTTTTTTTTCATTAATGTCACTATGTGTTGTAGATAGTCCAAAAGTGAGTGTTATCATATTTATATGTGGTTTGGTGAAGATGTTGAGGTGCTTCCAAAAATTTGGTGCATTGGAAGGTTCAATACGTAGGAAAGAGTATTTAATATCCTAGTCCAGAAGAATATTTTGTATTCCTTTGGTATGTAAGGACTATGTGTTGTGGCTTTGGATATAATGCTTATATTTCGTGTATATTGCACTATTAGATTTAAGAGTCCTCTATTTCTTAGATGGTAGAGTTGATTGTTATTGTTTCTGGCAATAAGGTTGTCTATCAGAATTGGTCTAGAGAATGCTTTGTGGCTTCTACTTGTGTGAATTTAAATGCTATAGTGAGTACACCATGTTTATGTGTTCTATGTAGTGTTCCATTTCATTTTTCAAGAGATGGTTTGATTGGTAAGTGTAGTTATGATGTTTTCATCTTAGCATTGTCAACTAGTCTATTTTCTAGTTGATTATGATGGTGTATCCTAAATAGATCATATTCCTTTGGTCTAGGTTTATTTTGGACAATGAGTTTGATTAATGTTCTAGGTCTCACCATGGCATGTGGAATTCTGCATTGTAATTTGCATTCAAACATAGTTTTATACTGAGTGATTAACATACTTTAATGTTTATCTATGCATTTCATTTGATGCAAACCTTGGAGAATATGTTAGTGTGTGTGATTGATTGAAATCAATTGGAAAGGATGTGTTGTGATGGAATTAGGTCCTCTCTATCTCCCGGAGTAGACTAAAATGGATATTTTAGGTCGGAGTGGCCGAATTTATGTAATATTATTTATTTTCTCTATGACAAAAATTATGAACAGTTTCAATGATTAATCCTATATATAAAGGAGTGTAGCCGTATGAGTAAAGGTATAGGATGTGTGTTATTTGATATTAGATTTGTGTGAAAGTCAGTTGTGAAGAGTGTTAATGATGATATCTTCAGTATGATAGTATACCATGGTCTTAGTCACTTGACATAGTGGTTGAAGGATAATTTCCTGATCAAAAGATATTGTTCTTTCCAATTCAACTATTTTGTTCTCTCCTGGATTATAGTGAGTATCTTGGTAGCCTTCTGTATTTTGCCCTCAGATAGTGTGTCTCAGTCTTACAAGTCATTTGTATCTTGCCCTTAGGTTGTGCACCTTATTCGTGGAAGTGCTCTCAAGAGAAATGGGATCTAGAGACAACATTGTAATAAATTATATTCATATTGTGAATGTGATTCTTACAATGGCTTTCCCTTCTTGTATCTTGCCCTTAGGTTGTGCAATGGGATCTAGAGACAACATTGTAATAAATTATAGTCATTTGTATCTTGTCCTTAGGATGTGTGTCGATTGACAAGTAGTGTGTCTCAGTCCTACAAGTCATTTGTATCTTGCCCTTAGGTTGTGCACCTTATTCATGGAAGTCCTCTCAGGAGAAATGGGATCTGGAGACAACATCGGGGCTATCCCACAATAAGGTTTCCCACTTTTGCCAATAAAGAAAATAGGTGGAGGTGGGGAAATTTTTTTTTTTTATGGGGGGGGGTCGAACGATCTAGGGGTGTCCGAGCGAACCCGCCCATAGGGTTCGATCGAACCCACTATTGGACATGGGTTTGATCGAACCCTAGGTGGGTTTGGGGGTTCGATCGAAACCCCATTTTGATCGAACTGGTTTTTAAATAATTTATTTTAAAACTACTATAAAAACCAAAAATGACAGTTTAACTGTCATTTTCAAGTTTGGAGTTTTCTGTGTCCAGAGGGGGGGTTAGAGAAAACCCGACGTTAGCACTACATCATCGTGCCCTATCCGTAGCAACCAATTCTTTTCACCTTTTAGCTTTCGACCTACATTATTGCAAGTGCACAAAATAACATTTTTTTGGTTTAATAAATTTTTTTTAATTAAATTTATTAAAAATTTTATTTAAAAAAATAAAATTTATGCCTGATAAACTTTTTAACATGACCGGTGATGCTGACATGACATGCCCTCCAGCTCCACGTGAATGCTTTTGACCTGGAGCTATGAACCGGTGAGGCCACAAACGAGGGACCTCATCCCCACACTTCACTTGTTCAAATCTGCGAGCACAATGGCCCAGCAAAGGCACAAGGCCTTGCGAGCACAATTGCCCAGCAGGGATTTGAACCTTGGTGGCTACTTCACCAACGAAGTGTTTAAACCGCGACACTACATGTCTGAAGAAAAAATTATTTAAAATTTAATAAATAATTTTTTTGTTAATTTTTATTTTTTTTTAAATAGTTGTATATTTATTGTTTTTCAACATTTTAGAAAAATGTTTGAATATTTTTAGAAAAACATTAGCAAAATTAAAATTTAGAAAAATGTTAGAAAACTTAATTTGATGTTTTGATTTAACGTCAATTTATTTTTAAAATTAAATAATTGTATATGTATTTTTTTTCAACTTTTTAAAAAAATGTTATGAAAAACTTAGAAAACTAAGGTAGTTGTTGGTGTAAATAATTATTCATCTTGGATATTATTACACTTACTTAAGTTTACTTAGGAAATGCATTTCATAGTAGTTTGGGTATGAGACACTTGGGTGTTTGTGCCACACTGGGATAGTGTGTGTAGGAGAATTTCCACCTTTTATGGTGTTGATCTTGTTGTTACACTCCACATTCAGTGGGTGATCCACCTCATGTGGACTATTATATTATTTCTCCTACCTACCCACACCTATTTCTTACCTACCCTTGTTTCTTATTGAGCCACATTTCATGTTTGTGTGCTCACATATCCCTAGCCTTGCCTATATAAGCAGGCTCATCTACATTGTATGTAATTTTGAACAATTGATCATTTTCTATTGATGAGAATATAGTTAATTCTTGTCCTATATTGTGTCTCTATTTTGTACATTTCATTGAGCTCTTGATCTTGGCAAAATCTCACATGGTATCAGAGACATTAGAGCGTCATTGATTCGTCTTGAAGAGGCATTATTGCAATGTCAAGAGGTAGATCTAAGGAGCAGCATCTTTTGGAAGCATCCTAGACCATATCCGACCCCACCATTGCATCCAGAAGGCCGTTTCCATGAATTTTGGTTATAAACTCGGCCTATTTTGGTGAGGAAAATTTTTTCGCCAATTTTTCTATTATTGTACGCATTTCGAAAAAAAAATTAGTTTTTTCAAAAAAATTGAAAAAAAAAAATTTCGGAAAAAAAATTTCATCAAAAAAATTTCAGAATAAATTTTTCATCAAAAAAAAGATTAAAAAAAAAATTGTTTTGGGGGTCTGAAGACCCCCCTGTAACCATCTGATCTTTGTAGCTCCACCGGTGACCTCCCGTAGTTGTCTGGCCACGCTGTCCTCTGTGCCGCCCCCGGCAGCCCCGTCGCCTCCGCTGCCACCGCACCGCCTCGCGCCACGTGGTCATCCTTGCCGCAGCCAGCCCACCGGCCGCCGCCCCAGCGTCAACGGCCCCGCCACCCGGCAGTAGCCCCAGCCCCGCCGGCAACCATCACCGTCTTCCGGTGACCGCCGCCAGTTCTCCGACGTTTCTCGGGCACTACCCATCGGAATGCCGAAGACTGCCAGTAGGGCCCACCTGAGCGCCTAGTCAACAGCCCAGTTGGCTGCCCGATCACACTGCCACATCAATATTTTTTCGGCCAACCAGATAGTGCCATGTCAGCGGCCAGTCAACCGTGAAGTTTTGGCGATGGTTATATGGCCGTCAAATTTAACCCTACAGATTTATGACGTCATCTTTTTTCAAAAAGTTTATAGGCTCCTCTCATTGAGGTTTTTGATTTTGCGGTTCAACTTCAAATGGCCATATCTTGCTCATTTTTGCTCCTTTTTGGGCGCAATTTTTTTTGAAATGGGCTAGAATATCATGTACTTTTACGTGGTGGAATTATTTCCTAATTTTGATGGACATATTTTTCATAATTCTCAGATTTTGGTGACTATACGTGTCCAATCCTCGTTTTTGCAACTTCCAGGTCTCCGTTCGAGCTCATACGAACTTGTTTTCAGGTGCCATTTTTTTTGAAAGTGCATTAGTTTTTGTCTACTCCTAGAATATGCTATCAGTTTGTAGAAACTATGGGTAGAAATTGTACTTTCATCATATGGTCTTATTTGGCCAATTTGGCATTTGTATTGCATAGATCTATCTTTTTGATCTTTTTCTTTATAGTTCTCAACCTATTGGGGCAATTGTAAAAAAAAATCAGAATTCCACCTTGCCATTGTTTGCAAGTGGCCAATTGCACACGCACTACATATAAAGTGCCAAAATCATCATTTTTTGGGGGGTACTTTGATTGAGTGAATTTGGGGGGGTGTCTCTTGTGCTTTTTTGCTCTTGTGTTCTTTCCTTTTTGCTGCTATGGGTTCTTCTAATTTTTCTCTCTTAACTCCTCATAATTATACTACTTGGAAAATTGATGCATGGAGTAAACTTATGGAAAAAGGACTCCCTCATTACATTGATGGAACTATTGTTGCTCCTGCTGATCCTAAGGTTGATCTAGTTGGTCACTTGGATTGGCTCACTAAAAGCATCATGGCAATTGGTACCTTAAGAAAGTATGTATCAAAGGATCTCATTTTTCATATTGAGAAGTGTATTCTAATCAAGGATGCTTGGCAAAAGTTTCAAGACTTATATAGTCAAGTTGATGAGATTAGGGGATATCAAATTGATAGTGATCTCACCATGTTGGATCCCAAAAACTTTGATACTATACAAGACTATGTCACTAAGGCAAATGAGTTGAGGGCACAACTCAAAGATTGTGGCATTGATAAGAAGGATACTCAATTGATATTCAACTTGATAGGCAAGCTTCCACAAGAATATGCAACATTTGTTTCTAGTTTCCAAACCCATAGGATGACAATGGGTTCAAGCTACACAATGCCTACATTTGATTCTTTCAATGAAATGTTGATGATGGAACAAACTAAGTTGATAAGCATGGGCATTCTTAAGGCTTCTAAGTCTCAAGCATTAGTGGCAAATCAAGGGAACAAAGGAAATCAAGGAAAGGACAACTCAAACAAGAAGAAATGGAAATCAAAGCCTAAGGACAAAGCACCATCTTCTCCACAACAAGGAGATTCATCCTCTTCCAAGAGGGATAACTCACCAAAGAGGGAGAGACCTACTTGTGCCTATTGTAAAAAGTTTGGTCATGAGGAGCGTCGTTGCCATTCTAAGAAGATTGATGAGCTCACACATATCATCAAAAAGCATAACATTGATTTGCCTAATGTCTACAAGAAGGATGATTCATCAACTTCCACTTCCTCACATTCAAAAGGAAAAGGGAAAGCGTTCATGGCTTCTACAAGTGGGAAGACTCACTCTTTTGGGACAAGAAAAGGAAAATCTCTATGTGCTACTATCAATCATGATTCAGAGAGATGGCTTCTAGATTCAGGGGCTTGTCATCATATGGCATCTTCATAGTCTATGTTCTCTACATTTGAGCCTTGCACCATGCCGCAGATTTTGATGGGCAATCATACATACATGGACGTGATTGGGAAAGGATCTATTGACATTGGGGATAACTCCTTCAATGATGTGTTGTGTGTACCCCACTTGACAAACAATCTCCTTTCCATCTATCAAATCACACATGGCACAACTAAGAGAGTTGTGGAGTTCACACATGAGTCAGTTTTCATTAGAGACTTGGAGACTAGAGCTATCATTGCAACTGGGATGGTTGATCATGCATCTCGATTATACTCCTTTTCAGATTTTGTTGATGATGATGATTTCACATTTGATGATTCTACACATGATGATCACACTTCTTGTGATGGTTCAGTTTTTGAGGAGAACTTTGGGCACTTGAACATGGGGATTCTTACATGTGACCCCATTCTTGAGTCTTGTATTTCATCTCCTCATATTGATATCACATCACCTATTGCACCTAATGATGTGGATAGTGCGAGAGTTTTGCCTTCATGTGATTCAGTGCAACAAGATATTCATTGTCTTCCAGCTTCAGATTCATGGGATGATTACTTGACAGACATTGCAGGTTTGTTTGTGGTATCCTACATTGTAGATTTGGGAGACATCATTGATGACATTCATCTTCTCTTTGATGAAGATGATCCTTCTTCGATTGTTGCGAGGGAACACTCTGACTCTCTTGTTCATTCTCTACATGATCATTCTTTCAAGGTTGACATGATTGTGGATACTTATGTACAACAGTTGGAGGAGGTCTCTTTATTTTTTGAGGAGACATGTGAGTCTTTGGGACATGTTCTACATCCATCTCCACTAGATCTTGGAGTGCCTTTTTCAGCAGTGTGGCACAATTTACCACCTTTGGAGGGGGTATCTTTCAGCATCGACATGGGGACACTTGAGCAGTTTTCAGAGATTCCTTTCATCATGAGTTTTCTTCATACATCTTCCCTTCATGATTGGGGAGATTTCATGGATACACCTTTGGTTTTGTTTCTTCCTAAGGGGAGGAATGTTTTTCGATGTTCATGGATTAGTTTCTTCATACATCGAGCTTCTATCATTGGTGTAGATTCCACATTGAGGGGGGGCTTCCTAGCTTCTCTTCTTCTCTCATATGGGGGGGAATTTTTCCTCACATGGGGTTTTGTCCTTCACATACTTCTATGAGAGTTCTTTGTATCTAGTTTTCATCTCTCTTTTGAGGGAGGGTTTTTTCCCATTGGGTTTTTCTCTCTTTCTCCACTTTGTGAGAGATTTCATTGCATTGGTTTTCATGCATTTGCATTTGTACATGGGTACCCAACATGGCCTAGTAGCCGGGACCCATCTTCCATTGCTTAGTTGCATTGTAGACTTAAGTGCATTCCCCTAAGTTGCACTTAAGGGGGGGCTGTTGGTGTAAATAATTATTCATCTTGGATATTATTACACTTACTTAAGTTTACTTAGGAAATGCATTTCATAGTAGTTTGGGTATGAGACACTTGGGTGTTTGTGCCACATTGGGATAGTGTGTATAGGAGAATTTCCACCTTTTATGGTGTTGATCTTGTTGTTACACTCCACATTCAGTGGGTGATCCACCTCATGTGGACTATTATATTATTTCTCCTACCTACCCACACCTATTTCTTACCGACCCTTGTTTCTTATTGAGCCACATGTCATGTTTGTGTGCTCACATATCCCTAGCCTTGCCTATATAAGCAGGCTCATCTACATTGTATGTAATTTTGAACAATTGATCATTTTCTATTGATGAGAATACAGTTTATTCTTGTCCTATATTGTGTCTCTATTTTGTACATTTCATTGAGCTCTTGATCTTGGCAAAATCTCATAGTAGTAAATTAAAACTTAGAAAAACGTTAAAAAAAACATTAGCAAAATTAAAAATTAGAAAAATGTTAAAAAACTAAATATAACAAATTAAAACGTTGGAAAAATTAAATAATAAATTTAAATTTAAAAAAACATTATAAAACTTAGATAACAAATTTAAACAAATTAGACAAAATAAAACCTCTATGACCCCTTTTCACATCCTATTACACACACAACATGACCCCTTAGGACCCCTTAAGACCACATATGCTCTTGATGACACTATATGTCCCCTTAGGACCATAGAGGATCACATAGTGGACCCTAAGGGGTCATATGTGGCCCTAAGGAGTCAGGCATGTGTTCTAACACATGTGTGACCCCTTAGGACTGCATATGACCCCTTATAAAATCCTCGTGTGTACGACATACCCCTTAGTCCATCACATAGTGTCCTAAGGGGTCATATGTGGTTCTAAGGGGTCACGCATGTGTTAACAAATGCCTGACCCCTTAGGACCACATATGACCCTTTATAATATCCTAGTGTGTACAACATACCCCTTAGGATCACATAGTGTCCTAAGAGGTCATATGTGGTCCTAAGGGGTCACACATGTGTTCTAACACATGCATGACCCGTTAGAACCGCATATGACCCCTTATAAAATCCTAGTGTGAATGACATACCGCTTAGTCCATCACATAGTGTCCTAAGGGGTCATATGTAGTCCTAAGGGGTCACGCATGTGTTAACACATGTGTGACCCATTAGGACCACATATGACCCCTTATAACATCCTATTGTATACAACATGTACCCCTTAGGATCACATAGTGTCCTAGAAGGGGTCATATGTGGTCATAAGGCGTCATGCATGTGTGTTTTAACACTGTACATGTGTGACCCCTTAGGACCACATATGACCCCTTATACCATCCTAGTGTCTACGACATATGGTCCCTTAAGATCAAATGTACAGTGTCCTAAAGGGTTGAATATGTGGTCCTAGGGGTAACGCATATGTTCTAACACGTGTGACCCCTTAGGACCACATATGACCCCTTATAACATCCTAGTGTGTATGACATACGGTCCCTTAAGATCACATATATTAAAGTGTCCTATTGGGTCAAGAATATGTGGTCTTAAGGGGTCACACATGTGTTCTAATACATGTGTGACCCCTTAGGACCACATATGACCCCTTATAATATCCTAGTGTACATACGATATTACCCTTAGGATCACATAGTGTCCTAAGGGGTCATATGTGGTCCTAAGAGGTCACGCCTATGTTCTAACACATGCGTGTCCCCATAGAACTGCATATGACCCCTTATAAAATCCTAATATGTATGACATATCGATCCCTTAAGATCACATACATTAGTTTCTCAAAGGGGTCAATAATATGTGGTCCTAAGGGGTCACGCATGTGTTCTAACACATGCCTAACCCCTTAGAACCGCATATGACCCCTTATAAAATCTCTCTTCCCTTAATTTGCTCAGTTGGCATGTGTTTTAATTTTAAAAAATTATATTTTAATTTAGTACATGATGTATATATATATCTAATGATCTCTCTCTCTCTCTCTCTCTCTCTAAAATTAATGTTATCTCCCTCTTTATCATTAAAAATGACCTCCCTCTCTCTCTTGAATTAATGTTTTAATAATTTAAAATGTATGTATGCGATCTATATAGATAAATTTATATATGTTTTAATTTAGTAACTGTATGTATATATCTTTAATGATCTCTCTCTCTCTCTCTCTGTGAAATTAATGTTAGATCTATTTCTAGATGTCATGATTTAAATGGTCTCCCTCTCTCTCTCATTAATGTTTTAATAATTTAAAATGTATGTATGCGATCTATATAGATAAATTTATAGATGTTATAATTTAGTACATGGTGTATATATCTGTAATGATCTCTCTCTCTCTCTCTGAAATTAATGTTATCTCTCTCTGTCATGAAAATGATCTCCCTCTCTCTCATTAACGTTTAAATAATTTAAAATGTATGTATGTGATCTATATAGATAAATTTATATATGTTTTAATTTAGTAACTGTATGTATATATCTTTAATGATATATATCTATCTCTCTGAAATTAATGTTATCTATCTATAGATGCCATGATTTAAATGATCTCCCTCTCTCTCTCATTAATGTTTTAATAATTTAAAATGTATGTATGTGATCTATATAGATAAATTTATATATGTTTTAATTTAGTACATGATGTATATATATATTTAATGATCTCTCTCTCTCTCTCTCTCTCTCTCTCTCTCTCCTCTCTCTCTCTCTCTCTCTCTCTCTCTCTCTCTCTCTCTCTATCATGAAAATGATCTCCCTCTCTCTCGATCATGAAAATGATCTCCCTCTCTCTCTCATTAATGTTTTAATAATTTAAAATGTATGTATGTGATCTCTATATAGCTAAAATTATGTATTTATAATGATCTCCCTCTCGCTCAAGCTTTAAAATTATTTATTTAAAAATTTGAATTATGTGAGAACTTCGCATGTGTAAATTTTAATTTTTAATGAGCTCAAGATTAATGACCTCTCTCTCTATCTCTCTAGAATTTAACTGATTTTAATTTTTAATGTTTTAAATTGAATGCACTTCATGTGTGTGTGCTTACGTATTTATTGTAACTTTATGACCTACCTCAATAGATGGCATCCCAGGATCTGATCCATGATCATGTACCTAATCAGGATCCACCTACACAAGCTCCTGAGCAGAATCCACCTGCACAAGCTTTTGATCTTGAGCCACATGATGATATAGATCCTCCACACCAGGATCCCTTGTTTCTTGATATTGCTACCATTTTTCACTACAATAACCATGAGTTCCAGAGGTTGAGGGTCATATTAGATGACCCATGGACTGATGGCGTGTACAAGAGTACATCTGAATCCATTCTTGATAGTTTGCAGACATTGAGGGACCGCCTAGTTAGTCACACCTCATTTTCAGCAGAGGTTATAGCTGATATTTATAGAAATTTGAGGAGTGAGGTGAGGGGTCATGATTCTTTTGTTGATGTGGTGAGGGTGGTCTCAAAGGATACCATCAAGGAGAGATGTTTTCCACAATATCAGGAGAAGAGTAAGGTGAGAGGATATCAGGTCACGAGATGTATTGATCCACAGGTTGCATCGTTAATTTACCCACACTTCTTAGCTGCCCATTGCCATTATCCTAATAACGGCCAGATACCGTTATACTTTGCACAGCAGGTATTTGTTGAGGTTCACTATCAAATGAAACTAAACTACCTTGATATTCCAGCATATTATTGACAGGGGAGGGGCAGGATTGCTAACATAGATGCATATCGTAGGAATGATACAACTCCGCCTAGACATAGGGACCTTGTTGGTGAGAGATTTTCGACAGTAGTCCCAGCCTTCACCCCCATAGTGGATCATGGTGTGATTGCTTCTCAGAGAGAAAAAATTGATAGGATTAGACAAATTGCATCAAAAGCAACCACCATATCATCTGATAGGCTGGGCAGATGTATGATGAGCCGACCACGTTTGAGATCATCCATAGGTCATGCATCTTCTATTCATGGGGTGGCTTAAGATTCAGATGATCAGTATATTATAGCTGGCATCCCCTCCCCAAATGAGGTAGAGGCTATAGTAGGAGGTGGTAGACATGTACAAATGTTGTAGTATTTAGCTAAGGACCTGCTACATTCTTACCGTTTTATTTCATCTCAACTTGGGATACCATTGGCTACTGTTAGAGAGGAGATTCTCAGAGACGGGTAGGATACCACTACATAAATGCATACCCCGAGGCAATCACAACATTCTCATCACTCTATGCATGCTCCGAGAATTGACCCACCTACAGATCACTCTGTTGTTGTAGAGGAGGAGATACGAACTGATCAAGTTCATATCACAGATGAGGGCTTGGATTCATTTGAGGACCAACTGCGAGGTTTGAGCCATACTGGGTTTATGGATATGCTACTATAGTCAAATACTTCATCCACAATACCTAGTCATCTAGTTAGCCCCTTACACTCCTCAGTCATACGTACAACCAGAGAGAGATATGCAGGCATGAGTGATGTGGTTGATATGATCACAGGACATGATCGGACTATATAGCCTACTCCTGATACATATGTATGTACATGTGTGTTTAAACTTTTAAAAGATTTATATGTTGTAATGTACGATAAATCTATATAGATTATTTAATAAATAATATAAGTTAACTTGTATCATTTAAATTGATCCTAGACTAATCCTAAGTGCATGTATATATATGTATAATAGTTAGCTCATGTCACTCCTAGCTTGAGCTTTGAGCGTGTGTGTAGGAGAGATTCTTTCTATGCTACATAGGCTGTTAGTGGATAGGTTAGTTATGGTTTTTTATATATGTGTACATGTACATGTGCGTTACAATTTATATTTTAATTTAAATTTAACTAGTCGGATTTGAGTATATTTAAAAATATGCACATATGTATATGTGTAGAGATCTATATTTAATATTTAAATAAATTTTACTTTTGCAGGGGTCTATTGGACATCCAGACTCTCACCATGACTCTCCCTCAGATGGTTGCTTTGTTCGTGGCCGACATGATGCATGTTCTTTTGCTGGAATTTATAGCTCATTTGTTTATCTTTTTATATATGTACATTTTAAACTTTCATATTTTATATTCATGCATGTATGAAGTTTCTAGATTATACTTTATATAGTATTTGTTTGATTAGATTATATATTTCATGCATGTATGTTAGATTATACTTTATACAGTTTGTGTTTGATCGTGGATTATATATAGCATGTGCATGTATGGTTAGATTATACTTTATATGTATAGTTTGTACATTTGATCCTAGATTATATATCACATCATTTGTATTCAAATTATATATGATCATGCACATGTTAGATTACTCTCTCTCTCTCTCTCTCTCTCTCTCTCTCTCTCTCTCTCTCTCTCTCTCTCTCTCTCTCTCTCTCTCTCTCTCTCTCTGTATATATATATATATAGAGAGAGAGAGAGAGAGAGAGAGAAAGTTTGTGTTTGATCATATTTGCACGTTTAATATATATACTTTAAATATTTATTTAGGTTAAATGATGTGTTTGATTATATGTAACTTATTAGATCACATGTGTATATGTATGTGCAAGTTTGATTATTCTTTTAAATTATATTATATAAGATCTTCTAGATTGAATTGGTGTAAATGTTCAATTTAAAAAATGTTTTTAAGAACTCTAAAACTTTCAAATTTATATATCTATGATTGAATTTGTGTACATGTAGATAGATTAAAAAAAGATTGATATGTTTATTTAAATTTTAAATTTTACTACATGTAACATGTATATGTAGATATGCATTGAATTTAAATGAATTTGTGAACAATATATCCACTCCACTATGCAAGCCATGAACAATATAAAAATCACACTTGTTCATATCAAATGAACAAATTCAAGTTAATGAACATATTCAATAATTTAAATTCTAGAAGTTTCATCTGGAACAAGTTAAGTAGAAGTGAACATTCTAAAGTATTAAAAATTAAAAATTCATACATGTAGGTTCAAACACATGTACTTCTAGGTGTACTAAATAGTTCACACCACATCAAGTGGTTCAGACCGCTCCTCTATTATTACACACATGTCCTAATTTAATATCAAATTTACACATACATCCTAATTTAATATGCATTTTTAATTAAATTTACACATGCATTTTTTATTAAATAAATACATGTCCTAATTTACTTTACATACATGCTAAATTATTTTAAAAACTTACAAATTACATATGCATACATGTATTTAGAATTAGATAGACTATACATCCTAATTGTACATGTGACCCCCTTAAGACCTATTCAAATTTACACACATATGTATCCTAATTTAATATTAAATTTCATACAAATGCATTTTTTAAATTAAATGAATACATGTACATCCTAATTTTCTTAAAACATACATACATGCTAGAATATTTTAACAACTTACAAATTACGCATGTGCATTTAGAATTAGACATATATACATCCTAATCAAGTGCATACATTAGGCCTTAACACATTTTCAACTCATCCACATGTCCCAATTTACTTTACATACGTGCACGTAAGTATTATTTAACATGTACATTAGTCATACATCCTAATTTAATATAATTGAAAATTTCATATTTAACTAAACAATATATGGTCCACACAAGCCATATATATATATATATATATATATATCATATATTAAATTCAAACACTTTAATGTATTTAATAATTTATCCAAATTTGTCTTCGAACATGTAGTGTCACGGTTTAAACACTTCGTTGGTGAAGCGGCCACCAAGGTTCAAATCCCTACTGGCCCATTGTGCTCGCAAGGCCTTGTGCCTTCGTTGGGCAATTGTGCTCGTATATTTGAACAAGTGAAGTGTGGGGATGAGGTCCCCCATTTGTGGCCTCATCGGTTCATAGCTCAGATTCAAAAGTGTTCACGTGGAGCTAGACGGCATGTCGTGACAGCATCACCGGTCACATCAAAAAGTTTACCAGGCATAGTTTTAAAAAATAATTTATCCAAGTTTGAAAACAAGTAAAGTTCTAATTTATCAAGTATTAATTCAATTCATGGGTTGAAACACATGTACTTTGGTTTACTAAATAGTTCATACCACATCAAGTGGTTCAGACTGCTCTTCAATAACACTTAATATTTTCTCATGATCTTCACTATCTAGTCTCCACTTTTGAGACTGCCCACGACGTGGAACTGTATGAATAATTAGGCCACCACCAATGACCAAGTGGCTATACTGATATACCTTGTTGTCAATTTGGTATTCAGTGAAATGAATCCCATGTTGAACAATTTTAAGCTATTTGAAATATGTCCCTTGCACTACAACTTAGCCTGCATGTACATGTATATAAGAAACGAGAAATTAAAAATTTGCACAGAAGTGAGTTGTGTACATATAAAAATTAAAACATGTGCAGATGTGCATGTTTAAAATAAATTTATTTAAAATAATTTAAATGCTCAAATCAAGTTCAAACCTATGGAAAAGGACATTCCATTGCTCATTTCAGATTTTGTTAACTTTTTTCTCTCTTTTGTGCAATGCACTAAATAATAACTAACACCTTCTATATTTCCATCTTCTTCTATGACTGCAAAAATATCTCCTGCAATTTGAAACAAGTTAAATAAATTTAAAATGTATGTACTCGATTAAAAACTTATATAATTTATTTACATACGCAATATTTTTAAAGGAAATAAATATATATATAATTTAAATATATGTGTACGTCATAAACCTTTTTTAATCAATCCTAAAATATAGTCATAATCAACAAGAATCAAAGGAATGTCTTCAAAGATTTCATCCTCATTTGAATCCTCGTATGTGTCAAAAACATCTAGTGGCACCAATTTCCATACACTAACATATCCAAGCTCTTGGTCCTTGCATAAACATAGTTTTCCAAAATGCAATCAGAACAAAAACATGAATAATCCCTAGTGTACAATATCCATGGACGATTATCTATACTCATGACACAATGCAAAGATCTTTTCATCTCCACGCTCTTGCATTCATGCATTGATCTTCTATCCACATCTGCAAATTGTACATGTGTACACGAACATACATGTAGATCAAGTTGTTAAATTAAAACAATTGAACTAGGAACATTTTTAAAAATTAAAAAAACATTTAAATAAAACACTAAAAGAGAACATGTACCGGTTATCTCCCAAAACACTCTATATGGAATGGCCTGTATGTTCTCGATGATGATTCACCGGGATAATTAGGTTGCACAAAGTGTTTCTTACACCATTCAACAACATCATGTGCATCATCTATACGATCTCCTGTATAATTTATTTGATGCTTTCTTAGAGCACATTTGATACAAGCTCCTACACCATCATGTTCACCCTTTTCATGACCACTCTAAAAAAAAATCCAAACATATGGTATTTTGTCATTTCGATGATATCTACATAGTGCATAAAATGGCCTCGAAGATTTGAATTGTGCCGCACATCCATCAAACCAAACAAAATGTGCCTCTCTCTTTCAAATATTCAAAAAACTTCTTAAAGCAATATTGTACAAAAAGTGTGTCATGCTCCTTATCATCACTCATATAGAAGTGATACTCTTTCTTAATGACACGATTTTCAAATATACTATCAACACCATCCAAATCCCTTTGTGCATATCGATAACACACATGCGCCATAATAGTGATTTGCTTTGAAAAGTAATACTCTGATTGAATCTCTTTTTGATGTGCAAAAGAGTAATTTTCTGCGAAGTCCACTATGGAAAGAATAGTTCCAAGTGGGAAAGTGTCTCTTAATGTTTTAGATTGTTCTTCTTTTCACTTGGCAAAAAAACGATGGCATATGTATGGTTTTATCAACTTACAAAAATTTTCCATAAATGTTCCAATAGGTATTTCCTCTTCTACATAATCTAACATTGTAGATTCCTTTCCAAATTTTGTTTCAAATTTTTTACATACTTGTAACTCTTGCAATTCACCATCTTTCTCATGTTAGTATCTTCATCTCTCAAAGGCAATTTAGCCAGCTCCCCGCATGTTCCACAAATTATTTTCATGCAATTTATTTGACCGGTTGCATTATCATCTGACTTATCACATAAGATGGATGCTAAGAATTGGCGTGTTCGTTTAGGAGGAGCTTTTTCATAACCATCACTATCTTCTCTAATCTTTTGAAACCCCTGATAGTATAGATCAAATTCAATGTGATAACGAAGACTTTGTTTACCTTCACATACTATGGCCTTAACTATTCAAATATGGTTTGTCCAATCTTTATATGAGAGTTTGTTTTAGTAAACAACACATACAAGTCATTTTTTGTTGTGTCTAACCAATGTTTTACATGGAGATCATAACGATCAGGGCCAATCCTTTGCTTGATAACATATCTCTATTGTTTGATGAAGGATGAGTATTATCATTCCAAAAACTTGTCACAAAGTTCCTAACAACATCTTCAATTCTATCAGAATGAGGAGCTCTACACATAATTGCCCAATTCCCTTCTGAGGTAGTATCATCCAAACTCTTTCTCTTTTTCACATATTTTGATATTGTCCTTCTACTAAAACCAAACTCAGATGACAGTGAAGAGATTTGTCTTTTTTGATGCAATCTTTCATTTACTAAAGATGTCAACATCACTCTTCTTGAAATGGTCTTATCTACTGTTTGAGATATTTTACCAATGTTCACCAAACCTTTCTTAACATTATCAACAATAGATTTTTGTAGCTGAGAAGTTTTCCTCTTTTGACCTGTTGTATCTATACCCAACAATTTCAGTGGATCTATTAAGTCTTTATGAGTAAGTACAATTGATAACAATTGAGCTTTCTCTAGTGTAATATCAAGATTGTTTAAATGAGACATTATTTCTTTTGCACTTTTATTCATTGACCTCCTTTTAGTATGTCTAGGTTCTTCACTAAGACGTTTCAACTCATCCACATCCATTTCAAGTAAATGAACTAAATTTTTATAAGAAATATTTCTCTTCACCTATTTAGCTAGATCCACAATATGCTCATCCATACCAGTGGTAGGAGGCAAGGAGCCTGACCCCTCTCCTTCAACCATGATTGGTTCAATTTGGGCAAGCTCCTTCCTATGTTCATCAACTATATTGTGTTCTTCAACGGGTTCATTTTCCTCGACTCCCGCTTGAGAACTCCCTTCTTCTCGAGCCCATTCTACACATTATTTAAGATGACAGAGAATATTTTTAATGCAATGAAATTCCAAGTTTAATTTGAAACCAAATTTTCAAGTCATTTAGTAAGACCTAAATATTATGCATAATAGGTGGACTATTATGTCATATTTAAGACCTATTATTGCATAATAGACCTCCTAATATCACATGCAATAGGTCCTAATATCTACATAATATAGGTCCTAGTCATATAAGTAGAACCTATAATGACATAATAGGTTCTAAATTTATGTCATATTTAAGACCTATAATCACATAATAAGTCCTAATATCACATAATAGGCCTTATTATTACTTAATATGACCACGTATGCAAAAACATTTCACATTAATATACTTGACTCACCTTAAGACATATATATTATGTGATATTAAAGGACCTATCACATGCAATTAAGTAGGTCTTAAATATGACATAAGTTAGAACCTATTATGACATAATAGGTCTTATTAATTATGACTTAATACATGACCACGTATACAAAAACATTTCACATTGTACTTGACTCCCCTTAAGACCTATATTATGCAAATATTAGGACCTAAATTATGCAATAATAGGTCATTAGTTTATCACGTGTACATCATAGGTATATCTCATAAATATAGTTCTTAAGGCCCAGACTCAAGTATATAATGTGAAATGTTTTTGCATATGTGGTCATGTTATTAAGTCACAATAAGACCTATTATGTCATAATAGGTTCTATTATGTCATATTTAAGATAGGTATTATCACATATAATAGGTCTTAATATCACATAATAGGTCCTAGTATCACATAATATAAGTTTTAAGGGGACAAGTATAATGTGAAATATTTTTGCATACACTTGAAAACAAAGAAGACATAATGTTTGTTTGTTTGAAAGTGTTGGATTGTTTTGATCATGCAAGCACAAATCCTAGGGCTGGACGAGACAATAGTTGTTGAATCTCACTTGGGGGGTTACCCCGAGCTACGTAATTTAGAGTGGATACTTAGGTGCTTGGCCCCACTAGCTCCCCTCCACGACACTCACTTATCCAGGGAAGCCAAGCACGAGTCCCCATGAAAACTCCCCGTGGTGAACTTTGTATCTCTACTAAGAATTGTAAGAATGTGAGCCACTTCAGAGGTTCGACCTCTTACGCCAACAACTATAAGGTTTTTGGCTTCTAACACAAAAGGTGTCTAGTAAGGGCATCCATTCAGGTGGCTATAATCAGGAGCATGTTACACTTCGTTAAATGGAAGGCCTCCAGCCTATAGAGGTTGCGCTCTCTAGGGTTAATGGGGAGTCATAACACCGTTATAGCATCATGTAACACCCGTAGCTTGCAACTTTCGTCACAAACAAATTTATTAATAGTGGCTTGGAAGAGCTTGGCTTTAGCTTGCTACCACTTTGGGTCGATCCCTCTCACCGAGCCTTAAGGGCTACTCAGGAGGCAGGCCCTTTTCTAAGGATAAAACGAAAAGAGCCTATTGTTGAAGACACAAAAGACAAGTTTGTTAATTTTTGGAGCACCAATTGCAGTGTTTGCTAAACTATAAAGACACATGGTTTCAAAATATAAATTAAATTATATATTTATGGACTATCTAAATTAAATTATAAATTATAAATAATAAATGGGAAAGAGAGGGGTCCTAAAGATCTAAATTTTAAATTAAAACCATGATCTATTATAGATGGACTTAAGGGGGGAGAGAAAATGTAAATTACACAACAAGCAAGTTAATGGAATTTGAAATGAAAATACACATTATTTCAAATTAAAACATAATTATTTTTAATTAAAATGAGATTATTTTTAATCCTACTATTTTCAATTGATTTAATAAAAATAACATCATTCAAACTTAATTAAGATACAATTATTATATAAATTAAATTAATTTAATTTAATTAATATTATTTAAAATAATTTTCATAAAAATATTAGATAATAAATATTTAACTAATACTAACAAATAAACACAATTTTTGGTATGAAATACATATAAAATTAAATATAAATAAAAATAAAAATACATACTTGCATCATGATATCTTTGCCTTCTTTGTTCTCGATAGCTTTGTTTTGTTTCAGGAGAATAATTCCTTGAAGTCTTATTTTGCCTTCTCTTCTTGTTCCCTGTGCTTTTAAAATAACCTTCAAATATCTTCAAATTATTGCCCTCAAAATAACTTTCAAATGTCTTCTTTCATCTAGAAATGAGATTTGTTTTATCATTTGTGTCTAAGAAAAATGAAAAAAATTATGTATATTTATATGACTATACAAAAATGTAAAAAAAAAAAAAAATTGGGTCAGCCAAGGTTCGAACAAATGCTGGTAGTTACAAAAGGTCAGGTTCGTTCGAACCCAACCATTACATGAAAGTACACATCATTATTTTTCCTAAGGGGTTCGAGCGAAGGGGGGTTTGATCGAACCCCCATTCGCTCGAATCACTGTTCGTTCAAACCCCCTTTTTAGAGATCTGTCCTCAAATTTTTTAGAGTTCTGAGAAATTTTTGCCTTCGGACCTCTGGTTCAAGGTACAAATGAAAGAATCTTAATAACCCAAAAATATAAGATGGTAGTGCTCAGAGAAATCTTTTCAATGAGTATAGTTTTATTACATTGTGAATTTATTATGTTCTTGTTTTTAAAATTTTATGGAATATTGGTTTTTCACCAAACATGAACTTCTTTGTTCAACGTATTGGAAAAAATAGGAAACTAATTCAAAAAAAATTTGAAAAATATCTATGCCCCAAGTATTGATGTCTTCTTTCTATAAAAAAAAAAAGAATTTCGATATATATAGAACAAGTTATGTGTTCAAACTTAAACCTATGTTTGAATTATAACTAGTCGAACTTCAAAAATTAATAAAATAAAAAATATTCAACATATCACGATCAAACCAACAACAAGCCTTGTATATTGATGTTACAAGACAAAATTCGGAAGAATTGAGTTTTTATCATTTATAGAAAAAAAAAGTTATGCGTTTCAGGAGGCATATCACCCTAAAAAAATGTAGTTTGCTGTAAAAAACTACTTTTTGAAGGAGATGGAATTTTTTGTTTTTTAAACCTTCAAAAAAATTTGAAACAAATATATTTAGAATCTACAAACAAAATGCTACAAATCACTAATTTACATCATCTTCAAATTCTTAATAGTTTCAAAGTTATATTTGTCGGAAGTTGAAGATTATTTTAAAAATGTTCATCTCATTGTCAAAAGTGGCAAAAAAGTGGGAACCATTATTGTGAGTTCACCCATTGCAATAAATTGTATTCATATTGTGAATGTGATTCTCACTGTGGCTTTCCCTTCTTAAGTCTTTCCACATAAATTTGGCATTCATGTGTTTGTTGTGCATTGTGCTTTCATGATTTATTACTATTGTGGTTATATATTTATGGTTTGAAGTTTAAAGATTAGAAATCAAGTGTTTCAAGGTCTAGATTGATTTACCCCCTTCTCAATCCTGTGGTGTGTTCAACACTAAATCTATGAAAAATAATTCTTATAAGACCCTACCTTAGTGCTATTGCTTTTTCTTTGTTATTAGATTTTGTCCTTACATATTTAGCATATCCTTATATCATTATTCCCTTAGAATCCCTAACAACAACAACTACACTAGGATTCCTCTTACGACACCCATTAAAATTTAACTTAACCTAGTCTTTCCCAATTTTCCTCCATCTTACATGCTTTCTTAAATTCTTTTTGGCGAATTTGATTTTATCCATACCATAGGTAACTCCCACCACCTTCTAAAATATAGCTCAAGAAGGGTAAATGGTTGGATAGAACATCGGTGTATCATATGATTTATGTTTTTCCTGACTACATTCTTAGGAATTTGGAAAACCTCCTTACTATTCTTAATATCTTCTCTAAAAATTCTAATATTCTTCTCTACCCATATGCACCAAGCAAGAAAGGGAGGTATATGGTTCCATAAATTTATAACCACTACATGTCTAAAAGGACAATCATTTCTCTAAGTTTCAATAAATTAATAGTCTTAGAAAAAACAAAAAATGCATGCACACTAGGTAGCACTTTTTCCCCAGATGTCCTTGGTAAATTTTCACTATAAGAAAATATGGTCCACTAATTCTTCTTGCTAGAAACATATAATACATGTTTTGGCTAACTAGAACCCTCTCTTAATCAAGTTAAATTTATGGTTGGGATTTTCTTGTGGTTAGTTGTCCACCTGAAGTGAGATTTTAGGGATAATATTCTTGTCCAATATAATTCTGCAACTAAACATTCCTTGTTTCAATGGTAATTTCACCTATAAATTAGGCAAATTAAACTGAAAGCATGCTCATAGGAGTAGGGGAACACATGGCATTGTCATTTTACTATAAGTTAAAGAACTAGCAATCTCCAATAGTTTCAATAAATTAGTATTTGATTTCTCGCTAAGGAAAGAGATAGAATGGTAGAAACTTCCACTTTGGTTTTTCTCCACTCTAATCAACATAGTCAAAAATGTTTAACACTAAAATGTCAAGAGAGAGGGCCAATAAATTACATGAATAAGGGGTTGGAATAGAGAGAAACCTAGGCATCCTTCTAAAAATTGATCTTAAGCCCATTACCAACCCACCATATTTTACTTTGTCTTAGGATATTTTTAGAGCTTAGAATGTTGTTCTAGATCACCCACCCTTTAGGAGGAGAGGAGAGTAGGAATTCATCTTCCCTAAGGTATTTTCCCTAAGAAATCTTGGTCCAATCATTCTCTGAGATATCGTATTCCAACAAGCTTTAGCAATGAAAGCTTTAGTAAAAGGTTTTATCTTTCTTTGCCCCAGGCCTCCCAAAAATTTATATTTCCAAGCAATATACCAATTAATTAGTTCCATTATCTTCTTCTCCTCAACTCTTGTCCAAAAAAACTTTTTTTGTATCTATTCCACCTTATCAGATATGAAGGATAGGAATTTGAAGATGGATAGGTAATAGATAGGGATATTTTCAATTGCTACTTTCAGAATTGAAACTTCCCAGCTTGACTTAGTATCTTTCTCTTCTATCTTGTGAGTTTTTTCTATATTCTTTCCATTATTTTACACCAATAATTATGTGGTAGATTTGTAGTTGCTAGATGCAACCCTAGATATCTCGGTAGGAGAGCACCTTTTTAGAACACTAACATTTTGATGATTTTCTCCTAAATATCCTTCCTTGGTGTTGAAGAAATATAATGCACTTTTACTGTAATTAATATCCTACCTTGAGATTTGAGCATATTGGTTGAGAATAATCTTCCATTGTTTACCTTCATGGACTAAGAAGACAAACCATATTATATCATCAAGAAATTGTTGATAGGATAATAGGGGGACAAAGAAAGTTGGTAGAACACCTCCTAGCTTATTCTAGATAACGATTCTAGCAATATTTCTTCCCAACACCTTAGCCACAATGATAAACAAGGGGACAAGCGATCTCATTGGCAAAGACATCTTTCACTATGAAAGAATCCTTTTGCCATTCCATTGATCAAAACGTAAAATATTAGAGTAGTGGCATATTCTTTAATAAGTTGAATGACTTTGTCTTGAAACCAAAACTTTTGGAGAGTAGTAAATAGGAAGCTCGAAGATATTATATCATAACCTTTAGAGATATCTATCATGAATACCATCCTATTTTTTTATTCTCCATAAAGTAGAGGATCTCATGGGTAGTTAAAAGAGCATTACAAATTTGTCTTGCTTGCACAAATCCCTTTTGATTTATGAAAATTAGTCATGATAATATAGGCTTGAGGCAATTAACTAACACTTTAGATATGATCTTGTAGAAGGTGTTGCAAAGCCTAATAGGCCTAAAATATAGAAAGCTATCAACATACTCTTTTTTAGGGATTAAGGCAATGAAGTTGTTCAAATATTTTAGAATCTTGTAACATGTTTTGAAGAAGTCCTTCGTAACACCCTCCATGTCATATTTAATTGTGTCTTAGTACCCCTGAAAGAAGGTCGAGGGGAAACCATCCAAACCATGAGCTTTATAAGAATTAAAGGAGAATATGACATTCTTGACCTCATGTTTAGAGACAACTTTACTCAAGTTAAAGGTGTACTTATCAGTAAGTACATTGGGGATAAAATCAAATTATTCATCCTTTTGGTCAATATCTCTAGAAACATCCATGTAATAATTCATACTTTTGATCAGTATAAGCTCAAACAAGAATATTATCGTGTGACATATAATATTTTATTAGGAACTCAAGAGGGACACTATTTTAAGTATTTGTATATATGGATTACATGTGATACAATTTTTACTTAGTACACATGTAAATCAAATGAAATGTAGGCCAGCATGTCTTTTGCAAAAAATCCATATGAAAATTAAAATAAATTTAAAAGTTAGCTTAGATTTAAAGTAGTCAATGTATAGTTAAGGCATCACTCATGGCTCAATGTAAAAATTTATGAAAAAATATTTTAAATAATTTATATTATCAATTAATATAGAAACAATTTAGTAGATATCTAGAATGAAATTAATTAATAATTTATTTTGTTGATAACTATTACAAGTGCGGTTGTCGTTGCACCAAAAGATCCACCTGTTAATGCCCGATACAACCACTAGACTTATAGAATCCACAGGAGGCGGTTAAGACATGTCACAAACCCAAGCGTTGCACTGCACAACACAAGGAGAGCAAGGGCACACACCTTGCAACAATCCCCCTAGCACAAGCGAGGGGTTTGAACCTGTGACCAAACTTTGATACCACTTGTTACAAGTGCAGTTGTCGTTGCACCAAAAGATCGACCTATTAATGCCCGATACAACCACTAGACTTATAGAATCCATAGGAGGCGGTTAAGCCATGTCACAAACCCAAGCGCTACGATGCACAACACAAGGAGACCAAGGACACACACCTTGCAACAATAACTACTTTGCTAAGGTTTGAGTGTCTAGGGCTCTAGTGTTCGTAACGTGAAAAGTTCTATAAGTAGGTATACCATGCACGATAATATTAAAAGCTATAACTTAGGTCATTTGAATGCAAGGGGCTAATATCAATTTAAAAATAACAATTTCTTATAGTGAATTAACCATTACATATTTGATACTTTTTTATACTTTTCATGAATAAATACTTTTGGAATAATTTTTATTTTGCTTCACCTTATCATTCAAACTTTGAGGCTATTAGTAAAATTTTATGGGTCACTTCATTAATGTGGATGAAACTACTACAAACATCACTAACACCACCTTCGCTTGATTATTAGTTAAATTGGATTTATATAAGCCTATCAAAACAAAGGTTGCTTTTGAAGTCCTAATTCATTCTTGGTGCCAAGCTTTGATTTGTGAGGGCGTTTTCTTTCATTATGGACATTTCTTTTTCATAGGTCATTTGGCTTCTTGTTGTTCTCACCTTAAGGTCCTGAGATCTTCCTCTTGCTGCAAGGATGTTATTTGCGAATATTTTATACTTGGCATACATTTATTTTATTATTTTGAGACTTTTAAGTCACCTATTATTTGTGGAGCGGTGGCCCCTCCTCTGTCTTTGGTACGTACTACATGTATTTTGGATTCTGCAACTTGTTTGGAGTGTGTGGTTATTGTGCCTCCTATTCATGGTGTTGTGATTTTCTTCTACTTTTGGTCTCCTTGGTTGGGCATTTATCTCGTTTCTTATTTATCCAAAATTGGAATCTAGAGAGGGTTTATCCTCCCCCCTCTCTCAAGTCTATTGATTTTGATGTTTTTCTCTTTGATTGCAGTTCAAAGGAGGAAGAAAGGTCATCCAAACGTGTGTCCCAAACCCTAGTTAATGTTGTCCATCCTTTTAGATCTAATATTTAGATTGTGTAACTCTTTATGATAGCCTTATTACAATTGTTCTTTTTGGCTTTTTTTGTTCACCAACTTTATTGTAATAGAATTAAGACGCTTTCAAAAATCCCCTTAATTAATAAAAAATAATTAAATATCTCAATTTAAAAACTATATAATTTCCTTGAATAAAAAACTTTATAATTTTTATAATTATAGAATAAATATTAAATATGACACACCATTAAAAAATAAATTGTAAAACAATTATTAATATACTAAATTAAATACATAATATGTTTAAGTTTTAATTTATAACGAATTCAATTCATCGAGCACAAATAATAAAAAAATCATATTACAACATTAAAAAACTCCCAACAAGTAAAATAATAAACATTCTTAAAAAATAATATTAAATGATAATTTTTATAACTGCATTTAAATTATAGATATAAATGATACAAGTAGCCATGTCGTATATGTTTAACCGTTGGAAGGTTACCGTTAGTCTCCTAAAACTTTTTGCACTTTTTGGACATTCACTATCAATCTTTATACTCATCATTGACAAATATCAAGCTCTCTCCTTGACTAATAGGGAACCTTCTCAGTGCTTATACGCTTAATTTAGCACCGGTGAACAACTTGTGATTTCTTTAGCTACGAGGGTTGGAAGTTTTCCTGCAAGATATTCAATGGCTTTCATCTATTAATATTGAAACACGGCGGAGGAAAGATCAGTACCAGTTTCCACGTGGTTTCAATATCAGTGCCAGTTTCCATGTGGTTTCCTTAAAATGTAAGTTTTTATGCGTTGATGCATTCTAAAACTGGATAGCCATTTCCTAGTATTTGGTGCACTCTGCATTCTTAGACTGGACCAGCTACTTCCTAGTATTTGTCACCGTTGAATATCCTTTTGTTGAAACGTCAACACATATTAAGCTCATATCGGGAATTGAATCCCCTAAACCTTGCAGACGTTTCCGGCAGAATAACAGGAATCTTCCCAGCATTTAAACACTTACGCTGGACAATTTTTGGTTTCTTTAGCTTCACGCTTGGAAATTTCCCTTGTTAGATGTTCAATGGCTTGGAAATTTCCCTTGTTATTAGTTATTTTGCTTCCTTTCGCAGATTTTGTCCATGTTTCGCCTTAAAGAACTATTAGTAAATCATAGGAAGATGGACAGAAGGGCAACAGCAGTTGCTTGTTACCAACGCCGAACCACTCGCCAAATATCTTAGAAGCAGTTGGCATTATTCTTCTATTGCTATATATAACCCTTCCTGCTGAACAAATATTATTATTCAGCTCCTTTCTTTATTCCTCCTATTCCAAACGTTCAAGAAGACGCCTACTTTATTCCTGCACTAATACTGTTTCCTTAGGTTTCTATTGAAACTTTTGTTTCGGCAGTTCTCCGTTTACTGCTAAGTACTTTCCACGACACAATGGCATTCCCGTCTAAGGAGGATTCCTCTGCCAATGATAATGCCATAAACGACGTTGAAACAGTCTTAAACGAGCTGCGTGGAGAAGAAATACATCAACTGCTGAAAGCAAGAGAAGACAGATACGATGGGGTAGAAGTTGACGTAGAAAATATGCACAACGATGTTCGTCGTTTCGCATCTTCACTCAAGGCATCACTTACTCATTGGGCACGCCAGGTGAGTGCTTTCTTAACACTACATATAAATCCCTCAATAAATATAAAAGAAAATGAAAAATAGTTTTAATTCATACTTGTTGGCTGTGAAGGGAAAGAAGGGGGTGTGGATCAAAGTAGCCAAGGAACAGGCCAAATTAGTTCCGGTTGCGATTGAGGTCAGTTTTTCAAAAAATCGCTCCCACGTTGATTTTTTATGTTGCAGAAACATTTGTTGTGATCTTTAACACGTAATATTTTTGTAAATGATATAGACTCACAGATATATGCTATAATACAATTTTTATACTTTATGGCGAGTTGCAGGAAGGATTTTGGTATCACCATGCAGAACCATCATATGTGATGTTAGCGTTTTGGATCCCTGAAACTCCTTGTACTATCCCTGATAATGCTTCACATCAAGTGGGAATCGCAGCTTTTGTATACAACAGCAAAGGAGAGGTAACTACACATGCAATTGGACTATTTTAATCATACAATCTTATATGCTGTATTTGTTCTGCTATATGTAACTGTGACAAAATATTAAGCGCTTCAAGGTTTTGTGCAGGTGAAGTGGGATTTCTTTTTATACAATTATGTTAATCAAAATATTTATGACTAGTATATTAACTATGTATTAATGTTGTTTTGAAACGCGATCAAATCCAATGAAGCATACAGATCTAACTCAAAATGTTGCCAAAGACTTGATGTGTTTGTCAAGTAGTCGTGTATAAGAAATCTTGTACACCCGGTTCATTTTGGTCAACTTACTGCTGTCCAACCTTTATCATCGCAATGTGGATGCAGGTTCTCGTAGTTCAGGAAAAGTGTGGACCTTACAAAGATTCAGGACTGTGGAAAATGCCCACAGGAAGGATTAAACAGGTATCAGATTTAAATTTAAATTTATCAAGCCTAGAGTAAATAGATTTATGACGTAATTACAAGGCACACATATATGTATTTATGCCCAATTTCTGCTTCACAGGGGGAAGGCATTAAAGAAGGGGCTGTAAGAGAAGTTAGAGAAGAAACAGGGGTAAACCTCTCTCTTGTCTGACCTCTTTCCTCCGAATTGTGATTTGTCTCTTTATTCTATTATAATTTAAAGCATTTCTTATAGTTTAAAGTTTTCTTGAATTTTGACAGATTGATACAGAATTTATACAAGTGGTCGGCTTCAGGTATAGAAAACATTTATCATATAAAAGCCCTACTGTTTTTTAACATTGTTTCGTAAATTTTACGAGGGTGGGTATGCTTGAAAGATTAATTTTTAGCTTTCTAATTACTGTCCGTGCATGAATTACAGGGATGGTCACAATGCCCCTTTTGGAAAATCTGATCTACTTTTCGTGTGTATTTTGAAACCAATTTCTTTTGACATTGTTATACAAGATACTGAAATTTCAGCAGCAAAGGTATGTATTTGATCATAAGGTGGTACTTTTTCTGCCGGATTATTTTTAATATCACATAACTGATGCGAAAATTTGTTTTGTTCAGTGGATGGCAGTAGATGAATTCGCAGCTCAACCAAAAATGCAGCAAAGCAAACTTCTCAAGGACATGACCGGCGTTTGCGTTGCCAACATGGAGGGACGATGTAGAGGATTTTCAGCCATTGAAATACCATCGCAGAAACCCTCTGTTTTTTACTGCAGTGCCATTGATACTGTATAATTTACTGGGAAAAACAGATAGAATGGACGTCAGTCACACATTTCGTTTACGTATTTAGTTTCCAGTAAGTAGGAAAAAGCAGTTCTGAGGCTAACTTTGTACTATTATCAAGATGAATAAAATCACGTCACCACATATAAGTGACGGCATGATGTGTCGTTGAAATTTTACTCTTTATTCTTGTTCTCGCCGAAGCTTAAATTCTTGCGACGCTGGGCATTGTACTCTTCCAAAAATGATTACACATAAAATGTTGAATGGTGACATTTTTCCAAAGGATGATTACCATGCACTAATAGTCATGTAGTTTCATAAAATGTATACATAAGTATACTTTTACTTAGATATTGGAAGTTCAATTATCTTTATAAAATGGAGACAGTAAATAAGTGTTTTCAAGTCGGTTGCAACATTTCAATTTGTATATAAATTTATTCTATGTTTATAGGTTTTAATTTTTAAACAAATTTTTAGTTTTTAAGAAATTACAGTAAGTTATAGAAAAACATAATCGCAACATATTATTTCTAATACATGAATCTTTGTATTCATTCAAAATTGATTACATTTTGGCTCTCAATATAAACAGATGAGACTACACATTCTCCTTCAAACAGTATGAGGGAAAAATATTTATAAGATTACATCATCTAAAAATAGACTCAAATTGGACTTGGATGTTCCATGCATCTATTATTCATTTTATGCATTCTTTGAACAACTGTAAATAAACACATAAACAATATTTAAACATAAACTATCTTAAGATTAAATTGTGCATGGAAAACAATCGAATGTTGATGGCATTGTAGAACTATGAGTGAAGTGTATACCAATGTCAGATATGCACATGCTCCATCTTGATGTTGAGTGGATTCACTAGATTACCTCAATGTTTTTATAAATTTAACTTGAGCAACTCATTGTGCAACATTGTCATCATTCTAGGCTTATAGACCCACATAGTACACTTCTTGTAGAGCACCCATTTACTCATGTCTCTCCTTTATGAGATATCACGAGATTTTTCCTTCCTTTCTCTAACATAGAGAAGACTAATAATACTCAAAATTGCATTACAACTTTCAATGTGCCAATAATAACAAGCAATCATCATGAACCCTACTTACACATTCAAATCTTGAATTATTGCTACTTTTGTTCACATACAAACATTTCCAAAGGATAGGTTTCAAAGCTATAATTGTCACAAAATTCCCTCTTAATTCCCGTCTCTACACAAAATTCATGAAAACCACTTGAGGTGTATTCACCTCTATTATCAGATCTTAACACTTTAATCCTTTTACCAGATATATTTTCAACTAAAGCCTTAAATTCTTGAACCTACTTAGTACTTCATCAGATTCTTTAGATCGTAGAAAGTAAATCCAAGTCTTTCTAGAAAAATCATCTATAAATGTAACATAGTATAGAAATCCACTGGGAGAAGGAACTGACATAACCTAGGTCAGAATGAACGAGAGCTAATTTTTCCTTGGCTCTACTTTCACTTTTATGAAATGGACTTTTAGTGTTCTTACCTAATGCACAACCTTTGCAAGTATCGTCATGAAAATGACTAAGTTTAGGCATACCTTTAACCATCTTTTATAGTGAGGGAAGTGCCTAGAAGTGAAGGTGACCAAGCCTTATGTGCCATAGCTTGCTAGATTCAGGAACCTCATCAATGAGTGCTTGAACAGGGTGAACTGAAATCTTATACAAACTATCATATATCTATTTCCAATAACATGAGCAGATTTAAAACTAGATTTCTTAGGCCATGCAAGTACTCTACCCTTAGAAAATGCTAGTTGATAACCTTTATCTTCTAGGGCAGAAATAGAGATTGAATTTCTTTTAATTCCAAGAACAAATAAAATATCACTAAGATGCAAGGAGATACCAGATTCTAAATTTCTTTTAATTGTAGGAACAAATAAAATATCACTAAGATGCAAGGAGATACTAGATTCTAAATTTAAAGAAGTATTGCCAAAACCTCTTATCGAATACTGAGCATCATCACCAATTACCACATGAAGGTTAGACTCTTTCTCCATTAAGTCTAAGAGGTGCTCCTAGTATCCCGTGATATGCCTGGATGCACCACTGTCTATCAACCAAGTATTGCTGTCAGTTGGCACTTTGCTCGATATGGTAAGGTAGAAACAAAGAGGAGGTCTTCGTCATCCTTTGAATCTGCAACTTCATTCAGGTTCGCTTCTCCTTTCTTGGGTAGATTCTGGCATTCTTTAGCATAGTGTCCAGACTTATCACATCTGAAGAAATGAATACGTGAAAGATCTCTTGGATTCTTCCTTGAATCCTGAACAACAAGAGGTTTGAAATCTCTGTTTCTTTTGAAGTTGTTCTTCTTCCAATGACCACCCTTCCTTTTGACACATTGAGATGCAAGCATTTGATGGTCACCTCCATGAGTGCTCTTGAGCATTCCTCTTGCAACTAAGCGTGATTCTTTTTTAATGCAATCAGATCGGAGGTGATCAAATGTGGGAAATTCAGATCTTCTGCTCATGCTTTGAATGAATGGATCCCAAGAATTAGGAAGTCCATTTAGTGCAATCATGGCAATGTCCTTGTCCACAACTTCATTTCCAATGGAGTTGAGTTGATCCTTTGATTCTAAAATTTTCATGAAGTAAGACATTATTGAATCTCCCTTACCCATATTGACTAGAAGTAGGTGTTTCCTTAGGGTAAGTGTTGAGCTGATGTTGTTGATCTCATACATTCCCTCTAAGTGTTTGAACATCTCCTTGGTTGAAGGTAGCTTGGAGATGACTGGGACAAGATGATCCTTTAAAAAATAAATTAGGAACATCCTGGCCTTAAGAGCATTCTTCTTGAACTGATTTGACTCTTTTGGATCTGAGGGCTTAGGTGGATCCTTATCTTCTACAAACTGCAACAGATCAATCTCCTCAAGGGAAAGGAGAACACAAACCTTCCAAGAGGTAAAATTAAGAGCCTCATCAAGTCTATCCTATACTTCCAGACCTATCAACATCTTGAAAATAAAATAGAAAACTAAAGGTGAAAGCTTATTGTTAATCTGATTACTTAGAATGAACCTAAAGCTCTAATGCCATGTTAGTTTTAGCAATCAGATTAATCAATAAATAACATAAAATCAGAATGCAATGAAGAACAAACACGTAACACATAAATACCCTAGGAAAACCTCCCTCTTGGAGGAAAAGCCTAGCATCAAAAGGTCTCAGATTTGATTATATCAGGGCATAAATAAACAATTACAAATTCATCCAGCTAGGGCTAGATAGGAGCATACTTATCTGAATGTTAAACTCGGATCTGAACTTAGCTGAATTCCAATGTGATAGTGAGCAGACCCTAGGGCAGAGTAGAATCAGATTTCTTAAGCTTGAAGATGCACGCACATCATGAAGGAAAGCCACCACCTTTGAGATGATTCACATGACAAGGAGACCTCCCAAACAAGTTTGTTGTGCAAGGAATTAGATTCATTGTTCTCCAAGGTGAATTCACTGTTCTTGAATGCTAGCAGATCAAAATTCGTATGGCAGAAGATATTCACTCAACAAAAGTAAATTTCGTTGAAGGTGTAAATGTATTCTAAGGTTTTATCTTGCCTTGCATATATATGAGTTACAAATGATCTAATAGTCTTGGTCGGCCGCAAGGAGTTTGGCACCAAGATGTAATTTGAATTTACAATTACAAGTTACATCCACTTGAGTCCTACCCTATAACAAGTTACCCTTTACATTTTTGCTTATGTGCCCAAATAGGGTGTGCTCTTTTAATATTACAAGTTACAATTTGGGCCCAACCCCAATTACATTAAGTGACCGCATAAGTCATCACAATATACAAATAAATTTGAATGGCCAAGGGCCACATTAAAATTTAATACCCTAGGAATCACACCTAGCTATTTTAAACAATAATCATCTATTTCTCAAATGGAGTTTAATTTATTGTTAGTTGTTATATTTGCCACAAGCAAATAAAGTACTTGATTTCAACCATATTATGAAAATAATCAAATGTTGCTTTCTACCCTATGATATCGCCCCGTGTTTCACTAAAATATTATGATTATATTATGAATCTATTTTTTTTACATCTTCATTTATTATGGTAAATACTATTTGTGAATCTCCATCTTGAAAATGATTGAGTAATTTCTTTTGCAACAATCTTCAAGATAAATTTCATTGCAATGTGAAGATCAACATATATTCAAAAGTTCTTAAGAGCTATAATAATTGTTCTCAAATTAATGTCTAACAAAACAAAAAATAATGACCAACTTTTCACTATAGAGTCATGAAAATAATTCTTTTCCTCCTTTTCCACATCACTAAATTAAGGTTGATATAGAAAATACGCTGCTACTTTCATCTTCCAAAGCAAATTCTGCAACATTGGATAGATATCTGATCTATGCATGTGATCTGTTTTCAACACAAAAAGCACGTACCATTTTATAGCCTTTTTAATTCCTTTATATTAAATCATTCTCCTTATCATGTGAACCTCACACAACCTTCCTTTTCTTGCATAGATGTTCGAGAGAACATTAGTGTCAACAATTTTAGGATTCAAAGCTCTAAATAATTTTAAGCCTATATTCCTAGGCACCTTAATAATAAAGTTTATGATGTCCTCAAGATAGCCTGCGTGGGCAAGAAGGTCAACCTTACACATAAAGATCAAATGTAGGTGTAATGCAATAAGCGTTACTCACAGGGTGGAAGTATGCCCAACTCTCGTCCAATAAACCTTTATGGTTGCAGGCACATAGAATACAAGCTACAAGCAAAGCTTATAATGCCAGGATATGTTATAGAGTGCTTCATTAATTCAAAGATTTTAAAAGAACTCTTGCAAAATCGATTTTGTCATCTCCTGCAACCATTGCATTCCATGGGACCACATTTCTTTGAGGCATTTTGTCAAATAGTTCACGTACCTTATCTATATTTCCACAGTTCCCATACATGTCTACCAAAGTATTTACACCTAAAACAGCTGACAAGAATTCTCCATCTATTATGTGATGGATGTTCATACCTCCTCCAATGCTCCCATTTTTGCTCAGGCGGGGAGAATCCTGGTTTTGCATCTGTCGCTTTTTGTTTGCTTGAAAGTGATGGAAGTCGATACCCTGTTACAAAATCCCCATTTTGCACAGGTTGGGATGATAGTGCCAAAGGTTTCAGAGTATGGCATTACACCGACCTATTGCATTTGCTTCAAACTTTCTAAAGCCCTTTCAACAAATCCATTCTGTGAATTTCCTGCAATAAGAGCATTCCATAAGAACACATTTCTTTACGCATTCTGTCAAACAGTTCACGTGCCTTGTCTATGCTTCCATATTTTGCATGTTCTGCAATGATGCAATTCCATGAGATGAAATCTCTTTGAGGAATTCTGTCAAATAGTTCACTTCCCTTGTCTATGATTCGATGTTCTGCATACATGTCCATACATTACACTATGGCAGCTGCAATTACACCTGACAAAATTCCTGTATCCTTTATCCTTAGATGGATGTCCAAACCCTGTTCGAAATCTTTTACTTTGGCATAGGCAAGGAAGATGCTGTAAAGGTTACGGAGTTTCTAAAGCCTTCTCAGAAAATCAATTTTATTCATATCCTACAATTATTGCATTCCATGAGACCATGATTCTTTGAGGCATTTCGTCAAACAGTTCACGTGGCTTGTGTATGCTTCTACATATTGCATACATGTCTTCCAGAGCATTGCAAACTATTCCAAAGGTCCCATTTTGCGACAATCTGGGAGTATGCTGACAAATTTGATCTGAAGAATTGTTTGTTGTATATGGTCTTAACAATGCGATTGTCTCGTGAGGATACCCATGTCTTCTGTGCGCTTGAACAATCCTAATCCATGAGGAAACCAAAGTCAGTTAACAGTAACAAGGTAAGATCGTTTCCTTTTCAGTTCATTCTTTTTGCTATTAATTTTTATTTTGTACAGGTCACAGCTTACTGCTAATTGTTGAAGTAACAATCTGGAGATAAAATACCTAAATGGTGTAGATGTAGAGAAAGAAAACATGCACAATGATGTTGGTAGAGCACTGAAAAAAAATTAATGTGGATATCTTAATAGAATGAATATGATATTTTATATTTAAAATATACTACAAAGTTTGTGTAATATAGAATAGGATCATATTTATTATTATATATCATAGGCTATATTTTATTTATGAACAAAGATTTGGAAACCATACAGTGTATGATGGAAAATTAAAGGTAGGTTGTTTTAAACTTTTATATTTTTTTTCCTTTTATTTCTTTTGAGATAGTTAAATTTATGCTTCTTTTTAATTTGAAGATAATTGCAATTCATTTGAATATATAAAATCAAAATTAATATAATAATATTTTTAAATAAATTTTGAGAATATATATACGTAAGTTCTACATAATATGTTTAAAAATATCGAAGATATTTCTAATTGTAAAGAAAATTAAATTATTATTAGAGAAATTAATTTTTAAGTATATAATAATAATAATATATTTTATAACAGAGTGGCTCAAATTTTTAAAAGAAACATATCATTACTTACATCGTAACCTTCAACAAGTGGTCAATAATAGAATATTTTTAATATTAAATGGTGTCATTAAACCTTTCAAGAAGACATTGCTAATGTTAAATAAAATCTACTTAAATTGTGTTGTTTGTCAATGATGTGGAGATGAAAAAAAGGGCTGAATTTGTAGGAAAAATATTACACACTAAAAGTAAATACGTTGGAGTGTGAGTGAGTATTACTTAATTGGAAGCATTTAAATGCACAAAAAGCATGAGCAAACGATACAAATGAACTAATACATGTATCCTGTGCTATAAAATAGTTCAAATGTAACTATAATTTAAAATTCTATACATTGACCTATTGAAACTGCGCACATTGATATAAAGAATGCATGGAAACATTGAAATAATACTAGTATAATGATAGGGACAAAAAGTGACAGAGACGATATCTTTTATCATCTTCCATGTTTATAGAGTATTTTCAATCATTGATTTAGAAAAATAGATTCTCTCTCTCTCTCTCTCTCTCCCCCCCTTATATATTTATCTCTCCATCACTTTAACTCACCATTATATCTTTCTCTATATATCCCTTTCCCTTGTCCTATATATCTCTACCTCTCCCTACTTTTATATATTTTTCTCTCCCTCTACCTCTCTCTAAATATTTGTCTATCTCTTCCTCTCTAATTCTATTTTCCTCTTCCCCACTCTATCCCTAGCCTTGTCTCCAAGCTCTCTATCTATCCATCTCTCCCTTTCCTCTCCCTCTTCCTAAACCTCTACATCTATATCTCTTTGCCTCTCTATCTCTCTATCTATTTGTCTTTCTATATCTATCTATCCATATTCTTCTTCCATCTCTCCCTCTATATGTATCTCATCATCCTCCATCTCTACACCCCTATATATCTAACCTTCTCTATATATCAGTACCTATATGTATCTTTATCTTTCTATCTCTTTGTTCCTCATTCTTTCCCTCTCTCTCCCTCTATATATTTATCTCTTCCATCTCTATCTATCCCTCTCTTTATCTCTCCATATCCTTCTCTCCCTATCCACCTCCATCTTCATCTCTATCTCCTTACCTAGTCTATCTCTGCCTCTTTTTATCCCTACCTCTCCCTCTCTCCCTCCCTCTCTCCCTATTGTAAATATAACACAAGTTTGTTGGTAATAGAGTCTAATTTAGAGGCTTTGTTTAAGTCATGTTTGTATCCATAAAGTGGATACATAGTTTATTTAAAGGTATCACTTCTCCACTGAGACCTTAGTTGCACAAACAATATCATTTGTTAAATGGCCTACTAATTAGCCTCATGTATTTCACAAATATCTGCAAAAAGATACCAATTTTTTTTTCTAGCTTACCTTCCAAGACTAGTTTACCATTTTTGTTTCAAATGTATTTCATCATGTCACCCCTAGCATATCCTTTTAGCCTTTTTTTTTTCAGCAAAATGAAGAAGCCTTTATAGATTTTATATATAAAAAATACTTTAGTAAAATAAAGAAAGTAGTAAAATCTAAGATTAAGGGTCACCACTTATCTTTGTGACAAAATACCCCTAATAACTAACCAAACCCAACCCATGATACAAAAAGTTCTACAAAACCTACCATGACTATGTAGATAAGCAAGTGCATATGATAGTATAATCCAAAATACAAAACACTTTTAATTTTACAATCTAATCCTTTTAGACACCACATCATTTTCCCTTTCCACATCACAAAGCTAGATGTAATTATCATTAAGTGCTTGGACATTCAACTAACAATGGCAATGGTGAATTCTTCGTTGGGCTATGGAAGTGAGTGACTGTTTCTTGTTTGAATTTGGTGAAGAATGAGAACCCTAATAGTTACATTTGGGAGGAGTTACAATTCATTTATTTTTTTATTTAATTAAGCTAATTTTCCTATAATAGTTCAATATATTTGTAATTATTTAATTATTTCATCAGGCCTTTCTATCCATGATTAATTAAATATTTTTATTTCATTAATTTTAATATTTCCATCTCATCTTTTCCTCCCATCTTATCAATTCATGTGCATTTTAGATCCTATCCTCAATAAAATTGAACATTTCCCTCTCATATTAAATAAATTCAATTAAATTATTTAATTTTTCACCTCAAATAAATAAAATTAATATTTTATTTATTTTCTCTATGCAATTATACCTCATATTTTCCTCCAACATTATCAATTCATGAGCATTTTAGATCCTACTAGATCCATAAAATTTAACTTTTCCCTCTGAAATTAAATGAATTTAATTTATTTATCTAATTTTTCACATCAAATAAATAAAATTAATATTTTATTTATTTTCTCTATGGATTTACACCCCACCTTATCAATCGATGTGCATTATAAGTCATACACTCAACATTTCTCAATCATTGATTTTGCCTATTAATCCCTATTGTTGGTCAAATTCAGATGAGGTGTATAAATAAGACCTTCACATCCACCATTTTATATCTAGCACTTTTGATTAATTACACTATAGTCAAATTTATCAAGCATCTATGAAGCATTCTGGAGAAAATTCACTACATTCAAATTACCAAGCATTCTCAATCAAGAGCTATCATCAATAAAGCATCTCAAATATCCATCCTTCATTGTGTAATCATGGTTATGTTATTTTGAAGAGTAACAGTCATTCAAGCAAGTTTTAATCAACAAATGGAGTCTCCTAAGGTCTTCATGATGGTATTATTGTTTATCATTTGAGTTTACGGACAAATCTCAAACTTCATTTTATGTTTGTGTGGATTGCAAGTTTGGGTCTTACATTGCATTGTTTCCATTATTATTTTGATTCACATTTTGGAACACCCAATCGGGCCCACATATTTATTGGAGCTATATTTTTAGAGATTTTTCTAACCTTATATTACTATTTTGTTCAAAAATTTGAAGGCTAATCATGTGTAAATAGGGTTGATGGAAAAACACTCAAGTTTAAAAATAGTTCATCATATTTCTCAAATAGATGCAAATTATTGTACGATTCTTTCACTACAAGTTGGGGATCATATTAGGAGCCTACATGCAAAAGAATAGGTTTAGATCATGATTTTCTAGCACAATATGATGATTTTATGATTTTTCATAAATCTTGATTTCTAGTTCTAAATTAATGTTTTTTTTTTAAAATTTATAAATGTCTCACAGTTCTAGGGGGTCATCTTCCTAGTTTTGTCTTCCACATATTGAAATTGGGCCTAAAATTAACCATACAAATTTGTCTTTGGGCTTAAAATAAACCCCCTTGTCTTTTAATCCCCAAGATTTCCTTACCTATGCTCTCCTCTTGTGTTCTAGCAACAAACTTGAGTGCACCAAGAAAAAGGGAGATATCTTTTTCTTTTTAGGGTGCTTACCTGGAGAAGTGATCACTCTAAGGGATGACATCAACTCTCATTCTCTGACATAGTATAAATAGCAAGGGTGAATCAAAAGGCAGGCCTCTTGGAAGTGGAATCTTGTCATTTTGGGCTAACTCTCTAAATACCTTAGAGAAGTGAAGGTGGAGAGTGGGTTACCCTTTCCTTCCAATTGTTTGGATTTTTTCTCTTTCATTTCATAGATTTTAGGCTCAACGTACCCTTGTGTTACATAGAAGATACCCCTAACTGAGCTTGTAAAGCCTATAGTTGAACATTTTGGCCATCATTTCCTATGTAGACAAGAATTGATACTCCCACTTGAATAGGATTGTTGGTTTTTTTTGTGTGCTTGAGTGTTTAGATCACCTTCCCCACTTGAAGATGATCTAAAATGATAATAAATATTCATAATTTAGTGAGAAGGAAATATGAGCATTGCATCTCTTTAATATCAAGTATTTTAAATACAAGGAACAACTTTAGTTATTTTGGAAATAAGATCACTAGTTTCAATAATTTTAATAACTACATTTCATATGGTAAAAATCTATGGAAACATCGGTAATGTTAGAATAAAAATGTAGGTGACATTTTTTCCACAATGTGAAGGCTTCAAAAAGAGGTGATCTCCTCAACCAATGCTAAGGCAGGAGGCAATGAACCCTCGAATCTTCTATGATATATATCTATTTTGGGAAAGGTCAACATCAACAAATACTAAGTCAAATATGGAATGTCAGTGTGATATCACAGTGCAACCGGAAAATGTTGGGAGAGACACAGGAACCTTCGATGCAATGTTTAACGAAAGTTCCATAGCAGCTTACAAACAATGCGAATGAACGACTGGCGTGTTCATAGATTTTTGATGATGAGTTTTACTCGGTTTGCGTGGCCTTGCCTTTCTGCTGATAAGCTGCAAGGAAGTGTAGTAGAAGCTAGTTTTTGCCATAGCGGAAGCATCCGTCTCAAATCCCAGAAGCCTCCATTGGCCTTATCCTCTCACTCTGAGCACTACTATATATTTACATAATCCTCTTAAACACATATTATTATTCAACTGCTGGATTGATATAATTTTGTTTTCCACACGCTCAGGAGCAAGGCAAATTCAATCTCGCTCATATCCAATCTTGTTTTGAAAAGGTTAGCAACGTTCCCTGCCCTAATATGGTTGTTTTCCTCTGAATTTGTTATTTATTGAACAATTTTTTCGCAGGTTACTCTCTAGAGCCCAGTCTGTAATGGCAATCCCAACGAACGATGTTTCATCTACCAGTAACGATGTCATCAACAGCGTTGAAACAATTTTGAATGAGTCCTCTGTTCATGAAAGATGTGAAGTGCTGAAAGTCCAGGAAGACAGATATGATGGTGTCATTGTTGACCTAAATAATATGCAAAACGATGCTACTCGTTTTGCGACATCACTGAAAGCATCACTTTCTCTATGGGCGCGCCAGGTGAGTGCTTTCTTAACTCTAAATACAATTCTCTCAAATAAATGTAAAAAAAATAAAAAAATAATAGCATTAATTCATAGTCGTCGGCTGTGCAGGGGAAGAGGGCGGTGTGGATTAAAGTGCCCAAGGAACAGGCAACACTAGTTCCCGTTGCGATTGAGGTAAGTTTTTAAGAAACTCGCTACCACAATTGATTTATTTTTGGTTGCAGATCATTTGTTTTGAGAATTCTTAGACATGGGTTTCGGCCGTTTCAATACAATCTGCATATCATGTGATAAATTGCAGGCAGGATTTTGGTACCATCATGCGGAGCCTTCATATGTTATGGTAGTGTATTGGATCCCCCAAATTCCTTGTACCATCCCTGATAATGCTTCACATCAAGTGGGAATAGCAGCCTTTGTATTCAACGACAAAGGAGAGGTAACGATGCATGTGATTGCAATATAAGACATATCATCTATTGTAGTGCTGTTATTCTTACGTACTGTATTTCTTCTGCTGTCCATAGCAACGTAACTTTGAAAAGATACTCACTTTTTAAGTGTTTGTGTTAAAGTGGAATTTTAGTTCTTAGATGACTAGGAAAATATACATAAAATATAACTAGACATAAATGTTATTCGGAAGTACGAGTAAATTATTAAAAAAAGATTAACCAGTTTTTGTAGTGATTGAATCTGATACAAAAATGTCATGACAATGGAAATATAGGTTCTAGTAGTTCAGGAAAAGTGTGGACCTTACAAGGACTCTGGGTTGTGGAAGATGCCAACAGGAAGGATTAACCAGGTATCAGAATAACTTTCAATATTGAGCCTCGATAAATAAATTTATTATACTGTAGTTTTCACATGAGATTATTAGACACCCACTGATGGATTTATGGACAATTTCTGTCTAACAGGGGGAAGGTATTAAGGAAGGGGCCATAAGAGAAGTTCACGAAGAAACAGGGGTAAATGTCACTTCTTTCTCCTGTTTACCACTCTAAATCAGGATTTTTCACTTCTTTGCATCATAATATCCGACATTTTTAATAATTTAGCAATATTTCTGAGTTTTTGCAGATTGAAACTGAATTTGTACAAGTGGTCGGATTCAGGTAAAGAAAATTTTGATTACGTATATCCTTCCAGTTCCACTATGTTAATTTTTCAGATCTCTAATAGCTGTGGGTGCATGATCTACAGGGATGGTCACAATGCCCTTTTTGGGAAATCCGATATGCTCTTCGTGTGTATATTGAAGTCTGTTTCTTGTAATATTGCTATACAAGAAACTGAAATTTCAGTAGCCAAGGTACGTGGTTAAACCTTTGGCATGATTCTTTAAGATGGATAGTTTTCAATAGCGTCAAGTGATGTTAAAATTGGTTTTGTTCAGTGGATGGCCGTGGAAGAATTCGCAGCTCAACCTAAAAATCAACAGAGCAAACTTCTAAAAGACATGATTGGTGCGTGTGTCGCCAGAATGGACAGACGATGTGAAGGATTTTCAGCCGTTGAGATGCCTGCTAATTTGCGCAAACCCTCTGCATTTTACTGCGGAGCCGTTCATAGCGTATAAATTTGACAGCTAAATCTACCAGCCTAGCAAATTTTTTTGCAGGGTTCCAAACACTACATATTCAATATTATTTTTGATTCTGTCTATTCTTTCATGCGATGCTAATATGACTGTAAAAATTCTTAAATAGGGGCATATGGCCATTAAATTTGCAGGATTCCAACCACCACATGTTTGTTGTAGTTGTTCTTATTATGGAAGAAGTATTATAAAGCAAGATTCTTCAGTCTTTTCTCAAGAAAATCTTTTATGATTCATGAACATGGATGTCGTGAATGAAATATTCTCATCAAAAGAAAGCAAAGTATAGTTATGTTGATTTTAATTTTTAATAGTTATATTAAAGTAAATTTATCATTAAAATAAAATGTTTAAAATATTAATTTTGATTTAAGTTTAGAAATTAAATTTAACTATTTTGAAAACATTATAAATATGATTGTAAATTAAACATTCGCATAGCTTTCTTATAATACAAAATTTTTGGGTTTCACAGATATCAATAAAATCTTCTTATTAAATGAATCAAAACTTCTACAAATTTATAAATGTGCCTTAGTGATAGTGTTCTTTTTTAAATTTAAATTTCATTTATTACTTTCTTAAAATTTATACTCAATAAATTTTCTATTAATGTTAAATGCTTAAAATATTAAATTTAATTTATAATTAGAAAAACAAATTTTCATTTCATGAGAAACAAATTTTCATTTCATGAGAAACAAATTTTTATTTCATGAGAATTATTAAAAAACCAATCATTATTTATTAATCATGTTCTGATTATTCTTTGGTAAATGTTTAGATTTTTGCGAAAACAGTTTATGCTCTAGGGCTGGCACAATCTTAGAAGATATGGGAAATGTTTACCAATTTTGGCCTTGAGCTTGCCAAGAAGAATTTTCCTAATTTTGGTTCTGATATTCTACAACAGTTCCTTGACATGACATCTCTTTGAGACATTCTGTCAAACAATTTATG